>NW_023995476.1:0-111086 GCF_015586225.1 Lucilia sericata | reverse complement strand
GAACTGAACTAGAACTGAACTAGAACTGAACTAGAACTGAACTAGAACTGAACTAGAACTGAACTAGAACTGAACTAGAACTGAACTAGAACTGAACTAGAACTGAACTAGAACTGAACTAGAACTGAACTAGAACTGAACTAGAACTGAACTAGAACTGAACTGAACTGAACTAGAACTAGAACTGAACTAGAACTGAACTAGAACTGAACTAGAACTGAACTAGAACTGAACTAGAACTGAACTAGAACTGAACTAGAACTGAACTAGAACTGAACTAGAACTGAACTAGAACTGAACTAGAACTGAACTAGAACTGAACTAGAACTGAACTAGAACTGAACTAGAACTGAACTAGAACTGAACTAGAACTGAACTAGAACTGAACTAGAACTGAACTAGAACTGAACTAGAACTGAACTAGAACTGAACTAGAACTGAACTAGAACTGAACTAGAACTGAACTAGAACTGAACTAGAACTGAACTAGAACTGAACTAGAACTGAACTAGAACTGAACTAGAACTGAACTAGAACTGAACTAGAACTGAACTAGAACTGAACTAGAACTGAACTAGAACTGAACTAGAACTGAACTAGAACTGAACTAGAACTGAACTAGAACTGAACTAGAACTGAACTAGAACTGAACTAGAACTAGAACTGAACTAGAACTGAACTAGAACTGAACTAGAACTGAACTAGAACTGAACTAGAACTGAACTAGAACTGAACTAGAACTGAACTAGAACTGAACTAGAACTGAACTAGAACTGAACTAGAACTGAACTAGAACTGAACTAGAACTGAACTGAACTAGAACTGAATTAGAACTGAACTAGAACTGAACTAGAACTGAGTACTAAATGCTTTGTGCTTTTAACGTTTAAATTTATAGTTTTCCCTAAACCGTTTACTAGTTAATAATGTATGACCCTTTTTCCATATTATACTTTAATTCAAGCTGGTCATTTTCATCAAATATTTAAACCAACCCAAAATGGCCAAAACTAAAAAAGAGCAAAAGGTATAACTATCAATTGCAATTTGTCGAAAGTACTTGTAAATTGTTAACGAAATATGTAACTATTCTGGGAGGGTATTTTCACATTCACTTTTTTTCTCAATTATTCTACTTTTTGTTGACTCTATGAAATACTTTAGTGTCTAAAGTTGAATGGCTGCTAAAGATAGAATGAAAATGGAAATACAAAAAACTATTATTACTACATGACTTAACAATATCTGGAACATTAACTTTCAAATATACTGGTAATTCTTTATTTTTTCCTAGAAAATGTGTCTTTATACTATTCCTTTAGTTATACTCATGTTGAGTTGTAGATATTTTATTTAAAGGGAAAAAAGAATAACGTTTCCGGCAGTGAGGTAAACACATGGAAAGGACCTGTTTTTTCTAAAGATTTTTAAATGTTTAAAAAGAAATTGTGTAGTATTCTTAACATCTAGTAGTATTTACACACTTTTTCACTTTTGTTATATGTCTTGTTATTTACAGATACGCCATCCCTTGGATGAGACTCAGTGTATTAAGTGTGAATTGGGTACTTTGCCAGATGCAACAAAACAATACTGTCAAACTATACCAGAAGTATACTTGCGTCCTGAATCAGCATGGGCTATTGGTGCAATGTCCTTTAGTGCCACCGGTATATTGGTGACTTTATTTATTGTTGGTGTCTTTGTAAGGTAAGTGGCATGCAACAGAGCAACTAAATATAAAAAAAAAACTAAGAAATGGCATCAAATTGCTAGTTTAGTTTTCAAGTCCTAAGAAAAGTACTTGCACACGTATTAGAAGGAGAGCATGGTCAAGTAGAGAATTTCCTTTTTTTTAAAGACTTTTATTTTATATTTCCATCTTCATATATTTTCATTAAGATAACGTTAGATGTTGTTAAGGTTTTTCTTACGTTTGAAGAGATAAATAAACTATAACTTTAAACGACGTTTTACACACAACATGTTCAAAAGTTTTTACGAAATTCAATATATTCTAGAGCAAGTTATTGCATACAATATCAAGCTTAAGATTTTTTTCTCTCTATTTGTTTCAAGTGGTTTCGACTTTGGTAAAAGTGTATAAATAAAACTTAACTAAAAGACAGTTAAGAAAATAATTTAAATCAAAAAAAAAAAAATTGTTGAGAAACATTTTTGAAAATTTTAAATATAATAGAAATACTTGAATCTAATTCATCAATCATCAAGAGTACAATCTATCAAGGAGACTAAGATCTATAGTCCAGACTGTAGTTTAGTCTATCATCCACTCGATAGAAAAGAGACTGTAAGCGAGAATATTGACCAGACTACAATATCATCTATCGTCCAGGCCACAGTCTAGCCAATTGTCAACTGTGCAGACTATAGTCAAGTCTATTTTCAGACTACAGTCTTGTCTATTGTCCAGACAATAGTCTAGTCTGTCAGCCAGATTGTAAGCTACTCTGTTGTTCAGAATACAGTCTAACCTATAGCCTAGTCTATTGTCCAGATTATAATCTAACCTATTATCCAGACAATAGTCACGTCTATATTCCAGGCTATAATCTAGTGAATTGTCCAAACCATAGTCTAGCCTGGTCAATTGTCCAGACTATATTGTAATCTATAGTCCCGATTATAATGTAGTCTATTATCCAGACTATATAGTCAAGTCTAATATCTAGCAATTTCAAAATAAATTTAAGTCCTTAAGAAAATTAAAAAAACAAGGCGTATGATTATTGTTAAATGCAGCACAACAGTACGTATGTTTGATATTAAATTGTTCATATGAATTTAATATTACTTATACGCAGTAGACAAGATTACTAAATAAGCATATACATACGTATGTAGGTATGTGAGTCTCATTATAAAATAAATCAAAAAATAAAGCATCATTTTAACTTAAAGAAATCTGTAAATCCTTGATATAAAATCTTTTAATCTAAGAAAAAAAATATCAAAAAAACCCACACACTTTTTAAATAAGGTCAACGTTGTTTAAGTTAAAGGTTTATATAAACACACACATATACTTAAGTACGTTTAACAAACATACTTCATTGGTATATGTGAAGATAAAAAAACTAAATAAATTTTTATTAAAATTTCATTTACACTTATAATGATTCTCATATTTTACAATTTTGTTCTACGTCCTATAATTCTTGCTCTTTATACAAACCACATTAAACTCTCACATTAATGTGGCTGGAATTTTCAAAAACCCCTTTTGTATGCTGAAACCAAAACAATCCTTTCTACAGACATAATGATACACCAATTGTACGTGCATCCGGCAGAGAACTGAGTTACATTTTACTAGCTGGTATTTTAATGTGTTATGCGGTTACCTTTGCTCTGGTCCTAAAGCCAACAAATATTGTGTGTGCCATACAAAGGTAAGTTTAGAACATCTTTTTATTTTCTTATTTCTATATATTATTTTTGTGGGCTACAAATACATATGTATTTACACAAGGAAAAGTTAGTCTAACTAGCATTATTGCTATTTTTATGGCTTTTGGTATATTTTGACTTGGATTTGCATTTAACATTTGCATGTTTCGTAATGTTGTTACCTCAATTTCCGAGGCTGTGGTTTGGATATAAATAGCAGTTATGTTAAAAAAATTAAATCTCAGCATTTTGTGGGTGGTTAAAAAACGGTACAAAGAGTAATTGCCACATAAGAAAAAGTTAAATGTGGAAAAAACGAGGATAAACTTTAAATGACATATAAGAAAATAAGTTAAAAGGGGCAAAAAAGAAAAATATATAAAAAGCTGATAGTATAGACTCGTTCAGTTCTAGTTCAGTTCTAGTTCACTTCTAGTTCAGTTCTAGTTCAGTTCTAGTTCAGTTCTAGTTCAGTTCTAGTTCAGTTCTAGTTCAGTTTCTAGTTCAGTTCTAGTTCAGTTCTAGTTCAGTTCTAGTTCAGTTCTAGTTCAGTTCTAGTTCAGTTCTAGTTCAGTTCTAGTTCAGTTCTAGTTCAGTTCTAGTTCAGTTCTAGTTCAGTTCTAGTTCAGTTCTAGTTCAGTTCTAGTTCAGTTCTAGTTCAGTTCTAGTTCAGTTCTAGTTCAGTTCTAGTTCAGTTCTAGTTCAGTTCTAGTTCAGTTCTAGTTCAGTTCTAGTTCAGTTCTAGTTCAGTTCTAGTTCAGTTCTAGTTCAGTTCTAGTTCAGTTCTAGTTCAGTTCTAGTTCAGTTCTAGTTCAGTTCTAGTTCAGTTCTAGTTCAGTTCTAGTTCAGTTCTAGTTCAGTTCTAGTTCAGTTCTAGTTCAGTTCTAGTTCAGTTCTAGTTCAGTTCTAGTTCAGTTCTAGTTCAGTTCTAGTTCAGTTCTAGTTCAGTTCTAGTTCAGTTCTAGTTCAGTTCTAGTTCAGTTCTAGTTCAGTTCTAGTTCAGTTCTAGTTCAGTTCTAGTTCAGTTTAGTTCAGTCTAGTTCAGTTCTAGTTCAGTTCTAGTTCAGTTCTAGTTCAGTTCTAGTTCAGTTCTAGTTCAGTTCTAGTTCAGTTCTAGTTCAGTTCTAGTTCAGTTCTAGTTCAGTTCTAGTTCAGTTCTAGTTCAGTTCTAGTTCAGTTCTAGTTCAGTTCTAGTTCAGTTCTAGTTCAGTTCTAGTTCAGTTCTAGTTCAGTTCTAGTTCAGTTCTAGTTCAGTTCTAGTTCAGTTCTAGTTCAGTTCTAGTTCAGTTCTAGTTCAGTTCTAGTTCAGTTCTAGTTCAGTTCTAGTTCAGTTCTAGTTCAGTTCTAGTTCAGTTCTAGTTCAGTTCTAGTTCAGTTCAGTTCTAGTTCAGTTCTAGTTCAGTTCTAGTTCAGTTCTAGTTCAGTTCTAGTTCAGTTCTAGTTCAGTTCTAGTTCAGTTCTAGTTCAGTTCTAGTTCAGTTCTAGTTCAGTTCTAGTTCAGTTCTAGTTCAGTTCTAGTTCAGTTCTAGTTCAGTTCTAGTTCAGTTCTAGTTCAGTTCTAGTTCAGTTCTAGTTCAGTTCTAGTTCAGTTCTAGTTCAGTTCTAGTTCAGATCTAGTTCAGTTCTAGTTCAGTTCTAGTTCAGTTCTAGTTCAGTTCTAGTTCAGTTCTAGTTCAGTTCTAGTTCAGTTCTAGTTCAGTTCTAGTTCAGTTCTAGTTCAGTTCTAGTTCAGTTCTAGTTCAGTTCTAGTTCAGTTCTAGTTCAGTTCTAGTTCAGTTCTAGTTCAGTTCTAGTTCTAGTTCAGTTCTAGTTCAGTTCTAGTTCAGTTCTAGTTCAGTTCTTGTTCAGTTCTAGTTCAGTTCTAGTTCAGTTCTAGTTTAGTTCTAGTTTAGTTCTAGTTTAGTTCTAGTTCAGTTCTAGTTCAGTTCTAGTTCAGTTCTAATTCAGTTCTACATAGATTAGTTATGTCTATAGTTTAGAAGTTGTTTTCAAAAATATTGGCATCTATTTAAAGTCTACCTACTAAAATACATCCTGCTAATAATACCACTTAGCAGAACATTAAAAATGATTAATATTTCATTTATTCTTAAAATGATTAATATTTCATTTATTCGCTTATTCTGCTTTCCCTATAATTAATAGTTTCATTTAAATCAATATCTTTTTCCTACTCCTACAGATTCAGCGTTGGTTTCTGCTTCACCGTTGTCTATGCTGCTCTACTAACGAAAACCAATCGTATAGCACGCATTTTTAAAGCCGGCAAACAATCTGCCAAACGGCCTTCATTTATAAGTCCCAAGTCACAGTTGGTTATTTGTTCGTTTTTTATTTCCATACAGGTGCGTCCACATACTATATTAATTAACTTTGAGCGCTGCTAATTATGTTTAACAATTAAATATTAATTTGGGAAATTTCCTTAACTTCGCTTTTCAATTGCAGATATTAATTAATGGTGTTTGGATGTTAATAGCACCATCACATGCCAAACATTATCATCCAACACGCGAAGATAATCTATTGGTTTGTGATTCATACATCGATGCCTCGTATGTTATAGCATTCTTTTATCCCATTGTACTGATCGTGGTGTGTACTGTGTATGCGGTGTTAACACGCAAAATACCAGAGGCATTCAACGAATCAAAACATATCGGTAAGTGGGCAATTTTGTTTGTCACTAGCTGTAGTATTTTCGTAAACAATTGTGGATTTTTTTGTTTGTTATCAAACAATTTGTTGTACACATGTTTGTGTTATTGCTATTAATAACTTTTGTTGTTTTATTTATTCATTTATTTATTTATTTCCTTTTTATTTGTTTGTATGTTTACATTCTTTTCTGTCTATTAATTTTTGTTGTTATTTTTGTTTTTCTCTTTCTCCCCCAGGATTTACAATGTATACCACATGTGTCATTTGGCTGGCATTTGTTCCATTATATTTTGGTACGGCTAATCATGTACCCCTGAGAATAACATCAATGTCGGTGACAATAAGTTTGTCGGCCAGTGTTACCATAGCTTGTCTATTTTCTCCCAAGGTAAGTTACAGAACACTTAGTGTTATAAGTTTCAAGGGAGTCCCTTAAATAAATATTTGAATCCGAAAGATTTGTGTACTTAGTTTAATCTGTATAGTCTAGTCCATAGTCCCGTCTTTAGTCTAACCTATTGTCTAGTCTATGATTAAGCCTATTGTTTAGTCTTTATGACATCTATACTATCAGATGATAAGGAGTCTATAGCTTCCAGAAATCTATGAGAGCATAACATTTCAAAAGGAACACCCTATTATTTTTAAACACATTTTTCCTTATTTTGTTTCTATTGAAATTCAATATTGTTTGTATATAAAAATTAGTAATCAATTTATTAGTCCATATGTTTGCAGTAACTAGGGAAATATTCATTCATTTATTTTATTAAGTAAAACAATCTCACATGTCCCTGTGAAAGTATTACAAATTGTGTTTTATGTTCTTGTGTAAATAACAAGATAAAAAAATAACAATATTTTATTATTATTAAATTACTTAAAAGTAATAAATATTACTTATACGTAAAGAATTCAACAAAAGATTATGAAAGAGATTTATAACTATATGAAAAATAAAACTTTTCCTAGATTACTTTAATAACATTAAATAAAAATAATTCGGAATTTAGTTTCTGCAAACGATAAAGAAAGTTTTTAATTGAGAAAATGTTGTAAACTTAATTACTGTTTTTTTTCAAAGTTTTAGAAATAAAAGTAATATTTTAAAAAGCTTCAAATACTTAAACATATTTCTCTAACATTTTTCATTATATTTTGCTTATCCTGTTACAAACATTCACCTAGGTATCAGTTTTTCTTAGATATGTCTTATTCCTGGAATAAATGTAATGTAAAGTTTACAACTTAATTAAAATTATGCAACATGTTAAACAAAAAACAATCACTTAATAATTCCATTTATTCCTGGAATAAAATGTTTACCTAATACCTTGTCCAACTGCATAATTACCTAGTCCAACATAATAAACTCTTAATGCACTACAGGCCAACAAAAGAAAACTTCTCCTAATGAAATTTAAAGAAAAATTTGATAAAAAAATTGCTATGTTATTCAAGCATTTGCTACATATGACTACATAATGTAGAAGTGAAATAGATCTGAATTACAACTGAATGAACTAGAATTGAACTGAACTAGAACTGAACTAGAACTGAAACTAGAACTGAACTAGAACTGAACTAGAACTGAACTAGAACTGAACTAGAACTGAACTAGAACTGAACTAGAAACTGAACTAGAACTGAACTAGAACTGAACTAGAACTGAACTAGAACTGAACTAGAACTGAACTAGAACTGAACTAGAACTGAACTAGAACTGAACTAGAACTGAACTAGAACTGAACTAGAACTGAACTAGAACTGAACTAGAACTGAACTAGAACTGAACTAGAACTGAACTAGAAACTGAAACTAGAACTGAACTAGAACTGAACTAGAACTGAACTAGAACTGAACTGAACTGAACTAGAACTGAACTAGAACTGAACTAGAACTGAACTAGAACTGAACTAGAACTGAACTAGAACTGAACTAGAACTGAACTAGAACTGAACTAGAACTGAACTAGAACTGAACTAGAACTGAAACTGAACTAGAACTGAACTAGAACTGAACTAGAACTGAACTAGAACTGAACTAGAACTGAACTAGAACTGAACTAGAACTGAACTAGAACTAGAACTGAACTAGAACTGAACTAGAACTGAACTGAACTGAACTGAACTAGAACTGAACTAGAACTGTACTAGAACTGAACTAGAACGGAACTAGAACTGAACTAGAACTGAACTAGAACTGAACTAGAACTGAACTAGAACTGAACTAGAACTGAACTAGAACTGAACTAGAACTGAACTAGAACTGAACTAGAACTGAACTAGAACTGAACTGGAACTGAACTAGAACTGAACTAGAACTGAACTAGAACTGAACTAGAACTGAACTAGAACTGAACTAGAACTGAACTAGAACTGAACTAGAACTGAACTAGAACTGAACTAGAACTGAACTAGAACTGAACTAGAACTGAACTAGAACTGAACTAGAACTGAACTAGAACTGAACTAGAACTGAACTAGAACTGAACTAGAACTGAACTAGAACTGAACTAGAACTGAACTAGAACTGAACTAGAACTGAACTAGAACTGAACTAGAACTGAACTAGAACTGAACTAGAACTGAACTAGAACTGAACTAGAACTGAACTAGAACTGAACTAGAACTGAACTAGAACTGAACTAGAACTGAACTAGAACTGAACTAGAACTGAACTAGAACTGAACTAGAACTGAACTAGAACTGAACTAGAACTGAACTAGAACTGAACTAGAACTGAACTAGAACTGAACTAGAACTGAACTAGAACTGAACTAGAACTGAACTAGAACTGAACTAGAACTGAACTAGAACTGAACTAGAACTGAACTAGAACTGAACTAGAACTGAACTAGAACTGAACTAGAACTGAACTAGAACTGAACTAGAACTGAAATAGAACTGAAATAGAACTGAACTACAACTGAACGAGAACTGAACTAGAACTGAACTAGAACTGAACTAGAACTGAACTAGAACTGAACTAGAACTGAACTAGAACTGAACTAGAACTGAACTAGAACTGAACTAGAACTGAACTAGAACTGAACTAGAACTGAACTAGAACTGAACTAGAACTGAACTAGAACTGAACTAGAACTGAACTAGAACTGAACTAGAACTGAACTAGAACTGAACTAGAACTGAACTAGAACTGAACTAGAACTGAACTAGAACTGAACTAGAACTGAACTAGAACTGAACTAGAACTGAACTAGAACTGAACTAGAACTGAACTAGAACTGAACTAGAACTGAACTAGAACTGAACTAGAACTGAACTAGAACTGAACTAGAACTGAACTAGAACTGAACTAGAACTGAACTAGAACTGAACTAGAACTGAACTAGAACTGAACTAGAACTGAACTAGAACTGAACTAGAACTGAACTAGAACTGAACTAGAACTGAACTAGAACTGAACTAGAACTGAACTAGAACTGAACTAGAACTGAACTAGAACTGAACTAGAACTGAACTAGAACTGAACTAGAACTGAACTAGAACTAAAAATAGTCTTTAGAGAAGTCAGCCTAATATACAAACATACCTCATCCAAGTACAACCCTTACAAGGAAAAACTAGTACTAATAAAACATGCCTGAAACATGACTAACTACTAACCAACATTTCGTTTTTATTTTCTCTTCCCGTTTGCCCTCAAACCAATGTCACATTTGCCGCAACAGTTATACATCATACTAATAAGACCAGAACGTAATGTCCGACAAAGTATGATGCCACCACGCTACACCAACATGCATCGTACTGCCAACACAGGACCCTCGTCCATGATGGCAGCAGCTGTGGTTACAGCGGCCACCTGTGCCCAAGAGGAAAAAATCCAAAAACATATCACACCCACCAACACTGAACACAGTGTCCAGAAAAAGAAACTATGCGAAATGGCAACACAAACAATAACCATTACAAGCATATTTACAAATTTAGATAGTACGGCGTACAATCAAATACCATACGCCGATCAATATGTGCCAAATAATAATCATAATGAGGTGAGTGATAAGGAAAATCATCATAATAATACCAGCAGGGTTGGCATAGGTACTGCTGCTGTTGATGAAATGGCGCGTACAGTGGCCAATAATAATAAAATTAATCAACAGCAGCATAATAGTACAAATCATATGAATTCTGCCGTGGGGGCAGCAGTTGCGACTACGCACAATATGACAATGTCTTCGACCATTAATGGTTTGATGGGTGCCACAACTACAGCCCTAAATATGAGCAGCTGTAGTAATCATATTTTGGCAACAACAACAGCGACAACAAATGTTGTGCCAGCAACAACAACAACAACAAATTTACACAACGAATCAACAGGGTGTATAAAAGCGAATACAGTTTTAACCACCAGTTTATAGCCCTTAAAGTGTCAACATAATTATGTTGAAGCAACAACAACAGCAACAACAACAGCAACACCAACATCCACAACAACTGCTACCAACCCACCAACAACAACTGAATGTACAACAGCAACAGTTATAGCCACAACTAAAAGTTCATCTTCATCATCATACAATGAAAAACATAAAAACCTAACCGACTCTAAGTCGTCTGACAATTTATTTAATTCTTCCCTAAGTTGCAGCAGTAGTAGTAGTGGTAGTGGTAGCAGTACAGGAGTTATGAATGCAACAGCTTGTGCAGCTCCCGCAGTCGTTGGTTGTGATATTAGTGGTGCTGGCGGCAGTTTATCTTCGCACAATGGCTCCACCAAAGGTTCTCAGACTAGTAATAATAATGTAAGTACTACTGCTTTAAATTCTTCCTTAAGTCGTGAAAGTAGTACGGGTAAAAAACGTTGTGCTATTCCAGTTTAGAATAGAAAAACTAAATAAGATAAAAATATTTATAAATATTTTAGTTTAAGGCTGTAAGTTATATATATATGTATGTGTACAGGAGTATTAGTTAAAAAATTGAAATGTAATTCTAAAAAGTGGGAGCAGTAGCAGAGCTTCAGATTAGCGAGTGTGTCGGGATAAAAGAATTCAAAAATTCTCAAAATTTGTAACTTCTTCATTTCCTAAATAGTTGCCACAATTATAAATTCTTAATTTCATTTAAAACTAAGTTTAAACTTGGATTACTTCCCCAAAAATTAAAACTGCTCCTCTTTAATATGTTAAGTGTATGAAAAAGGACTGCTTAATACATACATATAACTATGTATGTATAAAATTTTTGGTATAAAATAAATTGTCTAAATATTTATTTATGAAAATCAAAAAAAAACGAATACAAATCTAAACTTTTAGTAAAACTTAAAACAAAAAAAAATAAGTTTCGTGTAAATGTGTGTGTATAAAATAAACCAGCATAATAAAAGTTTTCCACTTACGATTAGTTAGTTTTTAATATTTTAATAAAAAACTAAAAATAGAAAAATATTTACTAAACAAAAACTCCAGTAACAAACACACTAGTTTGCTTCCATAACTTTGATTTTTTTTTTTGGAGCAGATAAAATATTTGTTTTATAATTGTTGCAAAAAATTGTTAAAGTATAGCAACAGAATTGAATTAAACATTATATAGGAGATTTTTATAAAAGTTTTTAAACAAAAGAAATGAGATGAGTTTTTAAATTAAAAGAAATAGAATATAGCCTAGACGATAAACAAAACTATAGACCAGATGATAGACTAAGTCATACACAAGACTATGGACTATACAGTAGACTAGGCTAGACTAGACTATATACTGGACTATACAATAGCCTAGCCTATATACTGCACTAAACAATAGACTAGACTATTGACTAAACTATACACTAAATTACGGACTACACTTTTGACTAGACTAGACCATAGACTACACATTGAAAAGACTATAGCCAAACTATGGACTAGAACATACATTAGACTAGTTCTAGTCGACCATAGACTACACTAAATGCCAGACTATAGAGCACTATTTAGACTAGACAGTAGACTAGGTTAAAGACTAGACTATAGTGTAAAGACCAGATAATACGCTATGCCACAAACTAGAGTATAGACTAAGCTATAGTATATAGACTTCAATATAGACTATACAATACACATGACTATAGATCAGACTACTCTATAGACTACTGACTAGGCTATAGACTAGACTAAAGGCTACACAATAAACTAGACTATAAACTAGAATATATATTAGTCTACGGACTACTCTATAAACTAGAGTATAGTCTATACTATACACTAGACTAAAGATTAGGCTTTAGCCAAGAATATGGACTTAACTATAGACTAAGTTTTGATTAGCCTACAATCCAAATTATAGACTAACCTATGGACTATTGTCTAAACAATTGACTAGAATATAAACTAGACTAGTGATTATAGACTGGACTATAGACTAGACTATAGACTAGACTATAGACTAGACTATAGACTAGACCGTAGACTAGACCATAGACTAGACTATAGACTAGACCATAGACTAGACTATAGACTAGACTATAGACTAGACTATAGACTAGACTAGACTAGACTATAGACTAGACATAGACTAGACTATAGACTAGACTATAGACGAGACTATAGACTAGGACTATAGACTAGACTATAGACTAGACTATAGACTAGACTATAGACTAGACTATAGACTAGACTATAGACTAGACTATAGACTGACTATAGACTAGACTATAGATATAGACTATAGACTAGACTATAGACTAGACAATAGACTAGACTATAGACTAGACTATAGACTAGACTATAGACTAGACTATAGACTAGACTATAGACTAGACTATAGACTAGACTATAGACTAGACTATAGACTAGACTATAGACTAGACTATAGACTAGACTATAGACTAGACTATAGACTAGACTATAGACTAGACTATAGACTAGACTATAGACTAGACTTTAGACTAGACTATAGACTAGACTATAGACTAGACTATAGACTAGACTATAGACTAGACTATAGACTAGACTATAGACTAGACTATAGACTAGACTATAGACTAGACTATAGACTAGACTATAGACTAGACTATAGACTAGACTATAGACTAGACTATAGACTAGACTATAGACTAGACTATAGACTAGACTATAGACTAGACTATAGACTAGACTATAGACTAGACTATAGACTAGACTATAGACTAGACTATAGACTAGACTATAGACTAGACTAATACTAGACTATAGACTAGACTATAGACTAGACTATAGACTAGACTATAGACTAGACTATAGACTAGACTATAGACTAGACTATAGACTAGACTATAGACTAGACTATAGACTAGACTATAGACTAGACTATAGACTAGACTATAGACTAGACTATAGACTAGACTATAGACTAGACTATAGACTAGACTATAGACTAGACTATAGACTAGACTATAGACTAGACTATAGACTAGACTATAGACTAGACTATAGACTAGACTATAGACTAGACTATAGACTAGACTATAGACTAGACTATAGACTAGACTATAGACTAGACTATAGACTAGACTATAGGACTAGACTATAGACTAGACTATAGACTAGACTATAGACTAGACTATAGACTAGACTATATACTAGACTATAGACAGACATAGACTAGACTATAGACTAGACTAGCTAGACTATAGACTAGACTATAGACTAGACTATAGACTAGACTATAGACTAGACTATAGACTAGATATAGACTAGACTATAGACTAGACTATAGACTAGACTATAGACTAGACTATAGAACTAGACTATAGACTAGACTATAGACTAGGACTATAGACTAGACTATAGACTAGACTATAGACTAGACTATAGGACTAGACTATAGACTAGACTTAGACTAGACTATAGACTAGACTATAGACTAGACTATAGACTAGACTATAGACTAGACTATCGACTAGACTATAGACTAGACTATAGACTAGGACTATAGACTAGTACTATAACTAGACTATAAACTAGACTATAGACTAGACTATAGACTAGACTATAACTAGACTACTAGACTAGACTAAGACTAGACTATAGACTAGACTATAGACTGACTATAGACTAGACTATAGACTAGACTATAGACTAGACTATAGACTAGACTATAGACTAGACTATAGACTAGACTATAGACTAGGACTATAGACTAGACTATAGACTAGACTATAGACTAGACTATAGACTAGACTATAGACTAGACTATAGACTAGACTATAGACTAGACTATAGACTAGACTATAGACTAGACTATAGACTAGACTATAGACTAGACTATAGACTAGACTATAGACTAGACTATAGACTAGACTATAGACTAGACTATAGCCTAGACTATAGACTAGACTATAGACTAGACTATAGACTAGACTATAGACTAGACTCTTGTCTAAACTATTAGCTAGACTAGCCTTCGGACTTCACTAAATTAATTGCTTTTTTAATTACTGTCAAATTACCTAATTAATGTTTATTCAATTTTATTGAGACTTTAACTAAATTTGATTTAATATTATGTTGTAGTTTCAATCAAAAACATTGTGTGATATACATTTTTTGTTATTTTTATACTCATATTAAATTATAACAAAATAAAAAGTTATTTGCATTCTTCTTTCTTAGAACAATAACACAAAACATTGTCAACAATTAATTTATTTATGTTGCCTCTGAGCCCAGCAACATAATAAAATTCTAATTGTTGTACAAATATTTAAAGAAATTAACAACAACAAATTTAAAGCTCAATAAACTTCCAATGCAAAAATATGTATAAATATTAAAATAAAATAAATATTATAACAAATTAAATAAAATGGAGTAAAAATTGTAAATATTTGAAAAAAAAATTGTCTAAATGAATTAATTACGTAGATATTTTACTTAATTGCTAAACAAGTGTATACACAAATTATAAAAACAACAATTTGTAAAAATATTTTTAATTAAAATAATATCTACTACATAATAGTGTGTGTTTCTTTCATAAATCAAAACAAGGAATTCAAAAATAATAAACTACTTCCGTTGAATATACAGTTTCTTACACATACTTTGGTTTTAGTTTTTTTTTTTTATTGTGTATAAATTTTCTCTATGTAAATATATAAGTGTTTGTAAGTAGATGTATTTGTTCTAAATAAAATAAATTTAAAACTATTAGAAAAACTAATAAAATATTTGTTGGTTAGTTTAAATAAATTTATTCTAAAATATTATATAAATTTATGAGAAAATAAAAACTACTAGTTATAATGAATTTTTATAAATGTAAAAACAACCACAAAATAGAAACTTACTAATTATTATTAAGTGTTTTCTATTTTCTCTTCTATATTATTAGTTTGTATATAAAAAGAAACTCCCACTTTCTCTTCCTTTAAACAAAAAATTTTAAATATATACATATAAAATAAAATTCCATAGCCTACAATTAGGAGCTAGGAGAAAAATAAAAAGTAAAGCATAAATACTTGATGAAATATATGAAAACTTATAAAGTTTATGAGTTCTGTATTGTATACTTTAAATTTATTACATTTAAAATAAAACAAAAAGAAAAAAGTTTATAAATATATTGTCTTTGATAGCAAAAAATTATATATATAAATTTAAAAAAATATATATTTAAATTGTTATTATATTAAACATAAAAAAAACTTCGTACATACTTTTACACATGTAATGTATGTGATGTGCAAAAGAAAAACTTTATATTTAAATTATGGAAAAAATTATTAACTACAAATTGTTATTAAAATGATAAATTTGTAGTAAAAGAAAAAAATACAAATAAAATCTTAAAGATTTATAAAATGAAAATAAAAAAAATCAGAAAAAATTTAATATTGAAAATAATAAAATAAATGTAT
The DNA here is from genome assembly GCF_015586225.1 of Lucilia sericata. Classification (NCBI taxonomy): domain Eukaryota; kingdom Metazoa; phylum Arthropoda; class Insecta; order Diptera; family Calliphoridae; genus Lucilia; species Lucilia sericata. The sequence continues at coordinate 95,153 of NW_023995476.1, read as the reverse complement.
TTAAAAATATATAAAACAAAAAGAAAACTGAGTTTTATTTGGTAAATAAATGAGAATGAAGATCAAAGGTATATTTGGAATGTAAACAATGTGGTATTTTTTCATACAGATTAGACTATGACTCTATAGAGTAGATGGTCTATTAGACTATGGACCCGAATAAACTATAGATAAGGCTATAGAATAAACTAAAGAGTAGACTATAGACTAAATTAAAGACTGGACCAAAGACTAGATTATACACTAGAATGAACATTAAACTATATACTAGAGTATAGACAAGACTGTACACTAGACTATATACTAAGCTATATACTAGAGTACAGACTATACTATAGACTAGGCTATAGACTAGACTATAGACTAGGCTATAGACTAGACTATAGACTAGACTATAAACTAGACTATAGACTAGACTATAGACTAGATTATAGACAATAGACTAGACTATAGACTAGACTATAGAATAGACTATAGACTAGACTATAGACTAGACTATAGACTAGACTATAGACTAGACTATAGACTAGACTATAAACTAGACTATAGACTAGACTATAGACTAGACTATAGAATAGACTATAGACTAGACTATAGACTAGACTATAGACTAGACTATAGACTAGACTATAGACTAGACTATAAACTAGACTATAGACTAGACTATAGACTAGACTATAGACTAGTCTATAGACTAGACTATATACTAGACTATAGACTAGACTATATACTAGACTATAGACTAGACTATATACTAGACTATATACTATACTATAGACTAGACTATAGACTAGACTATAGACTAGACTATAGACTAGACTATAGACTAGACTATAGACTAGACTAGACTATAGACTAGACTATAGACTAGACTATAGACTAGACTATAGACTAGACTATAGACTAGACTATAGACTAGACTATAGACTAGACTATAAACTAGACTATAGACTAGACTATAGACTAGACTATAGACTAGACTATAGACTAGTCTATAGACTAGACTATATACTAGACTATAGACTAGACTATATACTAGACTATATACTAGACTATAGACTAGACTATAGACTAGACTATAGACTAGACTATAGACTAGACTATAGACTAGACTATAGACTAGACTATAGACTAGACTATAGACTAGACTATAGACTAGACTATAGACTAGACTATAGACTAGACTATAGACTAGACTATAGACTAGACTATAGACTAGACTATAGACTAGACTATAGACTAGACTATAGACTAGACTATAGACTAGACTATAGACTAGACTATAGACTAGACTATAGACTAGACTATAGACTAGACTATAGACTAGACTATAGACTAGACTATAGACTAGACTATAGACTAGACTATAGACTAGATTATAGACTAGACTATAAACTAGACTATAGACTAGATTATAGACTAGACTATAAACTAGACTATAGACTAGATTATAGACTAGACTATAGACTAGACTATAGACTAGACTACAGACTAGACTATAGACTAGACTATAAACTTGACTATAGCCTTGACTATAGACTTGACTATAGACTAGACTATAGACCAGACTATAGACTAGACTGTAGACTAGAATATAGATTAGGCTAGCATACAGACTAGACTATATACTGAACTAAAGACTTAGCTACAGACTAGACTAAACTGTTTAAAATTGTACACACACACGGAATTGAATAATTTTCTTTATTTCCAAAAACATTATCGGTTAGCTAAAAATCAGAAATATATTTTCCCTATTGTGTGCCCAAAATAATAGCCTCCCCGGCCGCCAAAGATATAGATGTTGTGGTCAAGGGTACATTTGAATATTTTGTAGAATCTAAACTAGTAATTTTAACTGACATGGTATCGGGTAAAGTGGCATCAAAACTAGTAACAATATTGGCACTATAGGAACCTTCACCAAAATTAGCCAAATAAACTAAAGTTTCCTCACCAGCCAAATATCTAATGAATAAAATTTCAAAAAGTTAATAATATTATAAATAAAACAATATAAACTCGCCCACCTTTTCAAAACAAAAACACCATCATTTAAAGCTTTATACTTATAAGAACCCTGCTGCAAAGTTTTCGATGACTTTCTCAACTCTATCAAAGCCTTATAGATTTTCAAGTGGGAGTTGATAGCAGCATTTTCACTAGCCACATTAATGGTTTCATAATTAGGAGCCATAGGCAACCAGGTGGTAGACGCTGTAGAAAAACCACCATTTTTATCCGAGGACCATTGGAAGGGAGTACGTGCTGGATCTCTGGTACTTTCTTCATATATATCAGGATTTGCATTACAGGCAGCTGGATCTACGGTATCTTCCCAAGAGATTTCACCATCCAACATGCCCAATTCTTCACCTTGATAAGTGACACTTGCTCCAGGCAGCATCATAACTAACATATTCATGGCATCGATATTGCGTACACCATAGCGACTGGAAGCTCTACGCTGATCATGATTACCAATAACCCAATTAGCTGTACGACCAGCAGGCATATTACTAAGCCAATTGCTGACACCCGTTTCAATACTCTTGGCCGACATGCCACTTGAAGCAACTTCAGTGATTAAATTAAAATTGAATGGCAACTCAGCACCCTCGGTAGTGGCATTACCATACATTTGCATGCTGTACCATGGTGGAGCATAGGTCTCAATAAGTAAAACCCTAGTATCGCCGCCATAAATACGCTGATGATCATCCATAACTTGACGCCATTGATAAACCATATCAATGGTTTCTGGTCGATTTTCCACTAAATCCGTTTTCAAATAATTTCTCGCCTCGGTATCATTAGTCAAACCACTTACTTCTTCGTCAGGATATTGACCATTTTCATCTGGTTTTACCTCAAACAACATCGGTACAGCATCTATACGAAAACCAGCCACCCCTTGATTCAACCAATATCTTAACACACGTTTCATTTGTTCTACCACATCGGGATTACGATAATTTAAATCGGCCTGTTGTACAACATATTGATGCAGGTAGTATTGCTGCCTCTCCTCATTCCATTCCCAAGCACTGCCACGAAAAGACTGTAACCAATTGCTGGGTGGTATTCTATTGCCATTTTCATCCAATTTACCATCATGCCACACATAATAGTCCTCATAACCTTTTTCACGTTTCACCGATTTCTTAAACCATTCATTTTCCGTACTACTGTGATTCGGTACAAAATCTAAAATGATTTTTATACCAATTTCATTGGCGGTTTTAATTAAGTTTCGAAAATCCTCTATAGTGCCATATTCCGGTTGTATGTCATAGAAATCGGATATATCATAACCAAAATCCACCATAGGTGATGTAAATATGGGTGAGAGCCATGCAGCCGTTACCCCTAAATCCTTGAGATATTGTAGTTTCGAGGCGATACCATTTAAGTCACCTATACCATCACCATTAGAATCCATAAAAGAACGGGGATAAATTTGATAGAATTGAGCAGTTTGCCACCAATCCAATTCCTCTTGCTGATCGCTTGTATCCTGACATGGCAGGGCTGTATGCAGAAAGGCTATTAGGAATATAAACCTTAATTGCAATGTTTTTAAATGAAACATTTCGAAATTACTAAAGTTTCTTTAGCGGTATAAATTTTTTATATATAATTTCCATTTATTTGATTATTTGTTACTGAAGTGTTGAGTCAAAACTATATTTTGAAGATGTTTTTCACATAATAATTCAATTGTAACTCAACCCTTAAGTTATTAGAGAATATTTAACCCATTTGTTACAACTGTACTCGATTGGGTACAAAAAACAACTGGTTTGTTATTGCAATATTATATATATTACTGAGCTATTTGTAAAATTGTATTACTTTAGAACTTAAGGTGTTGGGGATCTAATGGGTTAAGCTCCTTAAGTTTTGATATTTTTCCGTTTTCGTATGTATTTTGATAACGCTAATAAAAACATTGTTTACTACATGATAAGATAACAGCTTGCAGCTGTACATGAGTAATTATAGTGATCTCTTTCTAATGGTTTTAAGGAAGAATAACCTAAGTAAGTTTTTGGAACCTTTAACAATACAATTAAAAATACAATACAAAAATTGTTTATATACATCATGGTAGAACAATTTTTGTGTACAAAATTTCTCTATAAACTAGATTATTTTTATGATTCATTATCGACAAACTTAAACGCTTAACTCAAAAGCATGACGTTTGGCTCGAAGGACCAGCAAATACCTAATAACATACATATATCCAATTTAGTAGAAGGGCTGTATGCAGTACTATAAACTAGACTTTAGACTAAACTATAGACTAGAATATGGACTAGACCATTGACTAGACTATAGACTAGACTATACTATAGACTATACTATAGACTATACTATAGACTATACTATAGACTAGACTATAGACTAGACTATAGACTAGGACTATAGACTAGACTATAGACTAGACTATATACTAGACTATAGACTAGACTATATACTAGACTATAGACTAGACTAGACTATAGACTAGACTATAGACTAGACTAGACATAGACTAGACTATAGACTAGACTATAGACTAGACTATAGACTAGACTATAGACTAGACTATAGACTAGACTATAGACTAGACTATAGACTAGACTATAGACTAGACTATAGACTAGACTATAGACTAGACTATAGACTAGACTATAGACTAGACTATAAACTAGACTATAGACTAGACTATAGACTAGACTATAGACTAGACTATAGACTAGACTATAGACTAGACAATAGACTAGACTATAGACTAGACTATAGACTAGACTATAGACTAGACTATAGACTAGACTATAGACTAGACTATAGACTAGACTATAGACTAGACTATAGACTAGACTATAGACTAGACTATAGACTAGACTATAGACTAGACTATAGACTAGACTATAGACTAGACTATATAGACTATAGACTAGACTATAGACTAGACTATAGACTAGAGACTAGACTATAGACTAGACTATAGACTAGACTATAGACTAGACTATAGATAGACTATAGACTAATAGACTAGACTATAGACTAGACTATAGACTAGACTATAGACTAGACCATAGACTAGACTATAGACTAGACTATAGACTAGACTATAGACTAGACTATAGACTAGACTATAGACTAGACTATAGACTGGACTAGACTATAGACTAGACTATAGACTAGACTATAGACTAGACTATAGACTAGACTATAGACTAGACTATAGACTAGACTATAGACTAGACTATAGACTAGACTATAGACTAGACTATAGACTAGACTATAGACTAGACTATAGACTAGACTATAGACTAGACTATAGACTAGACTATAGACTAGACTATAGACTAGACTATAGACTAGACTATAGACTAGACTATAGACTAGACTATAGACTAGACTATAGACTAGACTATAGACTAGACTATAGACTAGACTATAGACTAGACTATAGACTAGACTATAGACTAGACTATAGACTAGACTACAGACTAGACTATCGCATATACTATCGAATAAACTATATACTACAATATCGAATAGACTAGACTATAGACGAGACTACAGTCTAGATTACACTAAACACTGGACTATCGACTAGACTATTGACTACAGATTATACTGCAAAACATATGTTCCGATAATGTTTGGACGCTACCACCTCTAATATTTCTGGGTTTTGACCTCTCCCTGGATCAGTAATATTTAAAACTCACTACAATTTATGATTTAAATTACGCACACGAAATTGAATTACACTATTTATTTCCAAAATATTTTATATTTCGTTCCTCAGTTTGTTGCCAAAATAATAGCCTCCCGGCCGCCAAAGATATAGATGTTGTGGTCAAGGGTACATTTGAATATTTTGTAGAATCTAAACTAGTAATTTTAACCGTCATAGAATCTGGTAAAGTGGCATCAAAACTAGAAACAATATTGGCACTATAGGAACCTTCACCAAAATTGGCCACATAAACTAAAGTTTCTTCACCAGCCAAATATCTAACGAATAAATTTTAAAAAAGTTAATAATATTATAAATAAAACAATATAAACTCGCCCACCTTTTCAAAACAAAAACACCATCATTTAAAGCTTTATACTTATAAGATCCCTGCTGTAAAGTTTTCGATGACTTCCTTAACGCTATCAAAGCCTTATAGATTTTCAAATGAGACTTTGAGGCCGCATTTTCACTAGCCACATTAATGGTTTCATAATTAGGAGCCATAGGTAACCAGGTGGTAGAGGCTGTAGAAAAACCACCATTTTTATCCGAGGACCATTGGAAGGGAGTTCGTGATGGATCTCTGGTAGTTTGTTCATATATATCAGGATTTGCATTACAGGCAGCCGGATCTACGGTATCTTCCCAAGAGATTTCACCATCCAACATGCCCAATTCTTCACCTTGATAAGTGACACTAGCTCCAGGCAGCATCATAACTAACATATTCATGGCATCGATATTGCGTACACCATAGCGGCTGGAAGCTCTACGCTGATCATGATTACCAATAACCCAATTAGCTGTACGACCAGCAGGCATATTACTAAGCCAATTACTAACTCCAGTTTCAATACTCTTGGCCGACATGCCACTTGATGCAACTTCGGTGATTAAATTGAAGTTGAAAGGTAACTCAGCGCCTTCGGTAGTGGCATTACCATACATTTGCATGCTGTACCATGGCGGAGCATAGGTCTCTATCAGTAACACCCTAGTATCACCACCATAAATACGCTGATGATCATCCATAACTTGACGCCATTGATAAACCATATCTATAGTTTCTGGTTGATTTTCCACTAAATCCATTTTCAAATAATTACGAGCCTCTGTATCATCAGTCAAACCGCTGACTTCTTCATCAGGATATTGACCATTTGCATCTGGCTTAACCTCAAACAATACAGGTACAGCATCTACACGAAAACCAGCCACCCCCTGATCCAACCAATATCTCAATACACGTTTCATTTGTTCCACCACATCGGGATTACGATAATTTAAATCGGCCTGTTGTACAGCAAATTGATGCAGGTAGTATTGTTGTCTCTCCTCATTCCATTCCCAAGCACTGCCGCGAAAAGCCTGTAGCCAATTACTTGGCGGTATTCTTTTACCATTTGCATCTAATTTACCATCATGCCACACATAATAGTCCTCATAACCTCTTTCACGTTTCACCGATTTCTTAAACCATTCATTTTCCGTACTACTGTGATTGGGTACGAAATCCAAAATAATTTTTATACCAATTTCATTGGCGGTTTTAATTAAGTTTCTAAAATCCTCTATAGTGCCATATTCCGGTTGTATGCCATAGAAATCGGATATATCATAACCAAAATCCACCATAGGTGAGGTAAAGATGGGTGAAAGCCAAGCAGCAGTTACCCCTATATCCTTGAGATATTGCAATTTCGAGGCGATACCATTTAAGTCGCCTATACCATCACCATTAGAATCCATAAAAGAGCGAGGATAAATCTGATAGAATTGGGCAGTTTGCCACCAATCTAATTCCTCTTGCTGATCACTTTTATCCTGACATGGCAGGGCTGTATGCAGCAAGGCTATGAGGAATATAAACCTTAATTGCAATGTTTTCAAATGAAACATTTCGAAATTACTAAATTGTCTTTAGCGGTATGAAACTTTTATATATAAATTACAATATTTAGTAATTTCTTAGAGAAATGTTAATTCCATTTTATCTTTTGTTTTATGGAAAACCTACGACAATTTTGGAGTTGTTTTTAACATGCTTGAATTGTTACTAATCCCTTACGTTATTGGAGAATACTTAAGTGTCTTTTGAAGTGCTTTTAAGTTTTGAAGTATTTCCCTGTACGTTCTACATATTGATGTATTTTGATAACGCTGACAAGAGTGTTGTTTATTACATGATAAGACAGCAAGATTGCAACTATGCATGAGTAATTACAGTAATCTCTGGCTAATGGTTTTAAGGAAGAATAACTTAAGTAAATACTTTGAGGATACTTTCAACAATGTATATTAGGGTGTGTTTTGCGTGTAACACTTCAATATTTCTTATTAATTAAATATCGACAAATCTAAATGTTTGATGCTTAAGATCTGATGTTTGATTGGTTGGTCCTACGAGCCATCAAATACCTACATTATTAGTAAAAATTGTGAAATCTTAAAACTACTTTCTGAGTTACATTTGTAAAAGCTAAAAAACTGATGTTTAGTTCATTGGTCCTACGAGCCGTAAATGTGCTCTATGCTTATTGATAAAATTGACAAGAGTATTGTTTACTACATGATAATATAATAACAGCTAGCAACTATGCATGGGCACTTATGTAATCTCTGGCTAATGGATTTAAGGTAAAATAACTTAAGTAAGTATTTTGATGATAATGTCAACAATATGTATATTGTTTAGGTATATTAGGGAAGTGCACTCTTTGTGTATAAAATTTCTATTCTCTATGATCGTCTACTTGATTATCGATAAATTGAAATGCTTAAAGAAAAAGATCGATATTTGGTTCGTAGGGCCAACATATAAATAATAAGAAGAGAATTTTTGACGTGATATGTATTTAAATTTTGTTTGACCTTCTCCATGATCGACTGTCAGATTCTATATCTACAAAAGTTTTAAGCAAGAGACCTGATGTTTGGCTCGCAGGACCAGCAAAGGTGAAAAAAATATTAGGGATAAAATCTGAAAACTTTATTTGCTCTAAGAGTACTTTTCGTAACTTTTCACTAAAAATGATTTTCCACTCAATATTAGTATTTTTTATAAAAATCAAATTTTTTTCCATAAATCAAAATTTTCATCAAAAATTTTTAATTTTTATCAGAAATTAAATCTTTTACTCAAAATCCAAATTTTCCATTAAATCTTATTTTTCATCAAAAATTCAAATTTTCATTAAAAAGAAATTATTCCTGTAAAAATGTAATCTTCAAAAAAAGTTCACCTTTTCACCGAACAGCTTATATTGATCAAGGTAAAAACATTTTGTTGCTTAAAGTTTTATTTAATTTTTATAAAACATATTTAAGTCTAAAGAAACTAAGTCGCCCTAATTAGCAGCCAATATAACAGCCTCTCCGCCTGCTAAGGAAATAATTGAAATCGCTAGAGAAGCATTCACATTTTTACTCGAATCCAAAGTACCAATTTTAATAGTCATAAACGCCGGTAAACTATTATCAAAATTTGCTCCAATATTAGCACTTGTAGATTGTTCCCCAAAATTGGCCACATATAGTAAAGTTTCCTCACCAGCTAAATACCTTTAATAAGAATTGAAAACTAATTAGCCCAGTTACCGTTAAACCAAAATAAATTAGTTTACCTTTTCAAAACAAAAACATTATCATTTAAAGCTTGATATTTATAAGAACCCTGTTGCAAAGTTTTCGAAGATTTTCTCAGTTCCACTAAAGATTTATAGATTTTCAAATGAGAATTTGTAGCACTAGATTCTGTTGCCACATTAAGGGTTTCATAGTCAGGAGCCATTGGCAGCCATGTTTTGCTGCCAGTGGTAAAACCACCAAACTTATCCGAAGACCATTGGAACGGAGTACGTGCTGGATCTCTGGTAGATTGTTCATATATATCAGGATTTGCATTACAGGCAGCTGGATCGACGGTATCTTCCCAAGAGATAACACCATCCAACATGCCCAATTCTTCTCCTTGATAGGTAATACTGGCACCGGGCAACATCATCACCAACATATTCATGGCATCTATGTTACGTTTACCATAACGTGTAGCCGCTCTACGTTGATCATGATTACCTATTACCCAGTTGGCTGTTCGGCCCTCAGGCATATTGCTAAGCCAATTGCTAACACCTGTTTCAATACTCTTGGCCGACATGCCACTCTTAGCTATTTCAGTTATTAAATTAAAATTAAAAGGCAACTCGGCCCCTTCAGTAGTAGCATTACCATACATTTGCATGGAATAATCAGGAGGAGCATAGGTTTCTATTAGCAAGACTCGGGTATCACCGCCATATTCTTTCTTATAAGTTTCCATAACCTGATGCCATTGATATACCATATCAATGCTTTCAGGACGATTTTCTATTAAATCCATTTTCAAATAATTCTTATCATCCTTATCATCGGTCAACCCACTAACTTCTTCATCAGGATATTGACCATTTTCATCGGTGTCAACCTCAAACAACAAGGTCAAAGCATCCACACGAAAACCAGCCACTCCCTGATCCAGCCAATATCTCAAAACACGTTTCATTTGTTCCACCACAAAAGGATTACGATAATTTAAATCTGCCTGTTGTACAGCAAATTGATGCAAGTAATATTGCTGCCTTTCTTCATTCCATTCCCAGGCACTGCCACGAAAACCTGATAACCAATTACTGGGTGGTATTCTTTTACCACTTGCATCTAATTTACCATCATGCCACACATAATAATCTTCATAACCTCTTTCACGTTTCACCGATTTCTTAAACCATTCATTTTCCGTACTACTGTGATTGGGTACAAAATCCAAAATAATTTTCAAACCAAGTTCATTGGCTTTTGCAATCATATCTCTGAAATCCTCTATAGTGCCATATTCCGGTTGTATGCCATAAAAATCGGAAATATCATAACCAAAATCCACCATAGGTGAGGTATAAATGGGTGATAGCCATACGGCCGTTACTCCTATATCCTTAAGATATGTTAACTTGGAGGTTATACCCTTTAGATCTCCTATGCCATCACCATTAGAATCCATAAAAGAACGAGGATAAATTTGATAGAATTGTGCTGTTTGCCACCAATCTAATTCCTTCTGTTCTACCCCTTTATCCTGGCATTGCAGGGAACAACTAAGCAAGGTTAGCAGAATTATAAAACGTAATTGCAGCACTTTAACTTGTAACATTTTAGAAATACTAATTTTTAGCCAAGAAAATAACCCTTTTATAAATATGACAATGAAAACAATGTTGAAAAACTAAATCTTATTTTCTTTACTACAAAACCTAACACAATTTTTTAATTATTATTAACTTAAATCGTTTGTTGTTTTTTTTGAAATATGTAAGTTTTAAACAAATCTGCTTAAAGTACTTTAAAAATATTTTTTCGAGTTTTCAAGATTTCCTTTTAGTTATAGTGGCGCTGCACTTAAGAGTGTTGTTTATTACATGATAAGTTATATTCATGCAATTATGCATGAGCAACGACTGACTGATAGATGAGTTTAATAAAGTACTTCATTATTGTTAACAGCTTTTTACACTGAACGAAATATAGTCAGATTCATAGACTAGTGAAAAGACTAGATAAGTACAGGGACTATTGAATAGATTAGTGATTAGACTAGTCTATAGACAAGTCAAAAGACTAGCTCATAGAGTAGTCAATAGACTAGTCCATAAAGTGGACAATAGAATAGTTCCTAGATTGGTCAATAGACTAGTACAAAAACTTGTCAATAGTATAATCTATAGACGGGTCCATGGCCTATACAAGAGACTACTCCATAGCTTATTCTATAGACTACTCTATAGTATAGTGCATAGACTACTTCATAGAATGGTCTATAGATTAGTCAATAGACTAGTCTATAGAATAATTAATAGAATAGTCAATAGACTAGTTTATAGAGTAGTCTATAGAATAGTCAATAGACTAGTCTATAGAGAAGTCTATAGAATAGTCAATAGACTAGTTTATAGAGTAGTCTATAGAATACTTAATAGACTAGTCTATAGAGTAGTCTATAGAATAGTCAATAGACTAGTCTATAGAGTAGTCTATAGAATAGTCAATAGAGTAGTCTATAGAATAGTCAATAGACTAGTCTTTAGAATAGTCAATATACTAGTCTGTAGGATAATCAATAGACTAGTCCATAGAGTAGTCTATAGATTAGTCTATAGCATAGTTAATAGACTAGTCTATAGAGTAGTCAATAAATAGCTAATAGACTAGTCAATAGAATAGTCAATAGGCTAGTCTGTGGACTACTCTTTAGAAATAGTCAATAGACTTATTCTATAGAGTAGTCAATAGACTAGTCTATAGAATAGTCTATAGAATAGTCAGTATACTAGTCTATAGAATAGTCAATAGACTAGTCTATAGAGTAGTATATAGTATAATCAATAGACTAGTCCATAGAGTAGTCTATAGAATAGTCAATATAGTAGTCTATAGAGTAGTCAATAGACTAGTCCATAAACTAGTCTATGGGCTAGTCTATAGACTATTCCATATACTATTCAAAATACTGGTCCATGGGATAGTCCATAGGCTAGTTCATAGACTAGTCTATAGTCTAGTCCATAGAAAAGTTTAGCAAAAGTTTATACATACATTAAAGAAAAGCCAAGCGTATGGAAAAGTACTAAAAAAGTACAATAGTACAACATTGTTATTACATCCAAGGCTAATACTACATTGAATATTGTAATTTCTATTTCATTATAATGTTTTAAATTTTCTTTATAACATTTAAAACAGTTATACAATTATGAAACATAGAGGGTTGCTAAAATTAAACACGTGTTTTTGTCATTTTCATAAACATCAACAACACTTCAGCAACAGCATTTAAGCTACCTACCTACTCATATTAATTTTTTTTTTTTTTTTTATTTATTTCCTTTAACTTCCTTCCTGTGTTTTAAAGTTCCCCGCCACTTTGTTTTTTCCTATTTAATTATATTTTTTTGTATTTTTTTAAATTGCTAAAATGTACTTAAGGCTAAAAGAGAAATTAAAAAAACAACAGCCATTATTTTTGTTAATTATTTAAAGGTGTAGATAATACTTAATGCCACAAAATGTAATTTTGGTGTTAGACACATGTGGTTAAGCAATTTGTTTAAATTAAACGAAAGTTAAAGATAGACAAACACACAGACCCGTACAAAACTAAACTATAATGCTTAAACACTTAACCCGTTAGTTTTGTAGTTGGTAACGGCTTTTATTAACACGAATAGCCCAAACTGATCTATAGAAAGATTTTTGAAAGCAGATTTTTGTATTTTGCCTATAACGATTGTTTATTTTGGGTACAGTTAGAAATCTACTAGTCCTTCGTAAACAGTTAAGTAATGAGTTGATGATAATTTTGTAAAGTAACCAGTTAGTGATTTACATTCATCAGACACCTAACTGTCTCTTGGTGTTATATTCATTATTTAGCCAGTGGCTGCCTTAAATGGTTTACAAAATCGGGGAACAATTGTCAAAACTGTCGGGCTATGTCTGTTTAGAAATGAGAACTGACAAACACCAACAGATTATATTATATAGAAAACACCTATAGAAATGTACACAAACATTTACTCTTGTATAAATACCATACCACATACTGCCAACTACATATACACAAAAACAAATATATTTTAAGTTTAAAACTTAAAAATACTTTTAAATTAAAAACTATAGATAAAAAATCCAAAACACAAATCTCCTTCATACTTCATACTTAAATGACAAAAACCTAAAATTTCTTTTCAAATTTGAACAAAAAATGTGGATTTTAAAAAGAGTTTGAGAGAAATAACTTAGTAATATGAATGAAATTTGTTACCAACGTCCTCATCCTTTATATTTAAAAATCATATTTTTGAAAACGATATATTCAAGGCTACCAGAATGGCTTAACCTCCTCAAGCTATTATTGTTGGTTTTTCTCTTTTTTTGGCAAAATGTTGCATGTAAATGTAAAGATAATATTACAGTGCGGTTAACCTGTGCTCAAGTTTCAGTTAAAATCGGTGATCGGCATAAAGAGAAAACGACATACCAATTTTTGTGTGAAAATAAGACAAGAGTCAAAGCCTTTAAATTATTATATATCCTATGGTTTTAAATGCTCTCGGCCCCTGCCTGCCATAGCTGCCGATCAATGCTTTATATATGTACATATGAAATACCAATGTATGTGTAGAATACAGTTTATCAAGTTCATATACAGACATTTATAATGAAATATGTATATATTTTTACTTTATAGAGAAGAGTATGGGAGCGGCAAATTAAATTTGGGTAATATTATTAAATAAATACATAAATATTTAAAAATTCAAGGATGATTACTACTATATTATTTACTTTTGCAGCAAATAAGAAAAAATATCTTAAAGGGTTAACATAATTTACTATTCGACCTTGGTTTTACAGTAAAAGAAAAAAAAAACTTGTTTTATTTTTTTACATCTAAAAAGTTTTGTCATCAAAAAAAGTATTTTTCATTAAAGAAAAAGTCATTTTTATTCATAAAAGAGTTTTTTGTCTTATTTTTCAACTTTATTTGTTCACTAAAAAACACTTTTTTTAATAAAAATCTTTGTTCGATTAAAAAAAAAGGTTAGTAAAAAAGTAATTTACTAAAACTTTTTATGTCCAACTAAGGGGTAATATAATGTGCGCAAATATATTCTATAATATTGATATTTAAAACCAACAGAATGAGTCTGAACTATAGATCAACATATACTTTGGTCTATAGATTGAAATATAGTCTGGACTATAGATTAGCCTGTACTATTGATAGGTCCTTAGACTTGTCTTTAGATTAGTCTATAGTCTGTAATATAGATTAGTTCATAGTTTAGACTATGGATCAATCTAAAGTCTAAGCTTTAGATTAGTTTATAGTTTCGACTATAGATTATATGCCCCTATTATGGTTTACAACTCAACTCTTCTTTAGTTGAAATTTTGGTCTTTGGTATTATCGATAACAACTTAAAATTTAAAGTTGAAATTTATTACAACTTTTTTGAAAAAAATTACAACTTATCAAAAGCAGTTGTAACAAATTACAACTCAATTGTTTAGAATAAATTTTTAAAATAAAACAAAGTAAAGTTTTTTTTTAAACATTTTTTTTAAATTTCATTAATCACTGATTTCAAGCGAATTTACAATAAAAAGATGTTCAATACATTTGTCATTTACGAAAAACAGAAATTCATAAACTTTTCACTTAATTTTATGACAAAAAAGCACTTTTTAGGTTGGCAACATCAACACAATTACAACTGAAATTGGTTGTAATTCATAATACCAAATATAAGTTGAGTTGTTCTAAAGTTGAGTTGTTTCAATTTCAACTCAACTGAGTTGAGTTGTAAACCATAATAGGGGCAATAGTCTGGACTATAGATTAGTCTGTAGTCTGGACTATAGATTAGTCTGTAGTCTGGACTATAGATTAGTCTATAGTCTGGACTATAGACTAGTCTATAGTCTGGACTATAGATTAGTCTGTATTCTGTACTATAGTTAGTATGTAGTCTGGAATATAGATAAGTCTATAGTTAAGACTATAGATTATACTACAGTCTGAACTATAGATTATACTATAGTCTGGGCTATAGATTAGACTATAGTCTGGACTATAGATTAGTAAATAGTCTGGACTATAGATTAGTGTATAGTCTGGACTATAGACTAGTCTATAGTCTGGACTATAGATTAGTCTGTATTCTGTACTATAGTTAGTACGTAGTCTGGAATATAGATAAGTCTATAGTTAAGACTATAGATTATACTACAGTCTGAACTATAGATTATACTATAGTCTGGGCTATAGATTAGACTATAGTCTGGACTATAGATTAGTCTATAGTCTGGACTATAGATTAGTGTATAGTCTGGACTATAGATTAGTCTATAGTCTGGACTATAGATTAGTCTATAGTCTGGACTATAGATTAGTCTATAGTCTGGACTATAGATTAGTCTATAGTCTAGACTATAGATTAGTCTGTAGTCTGGACAATAGATTAGTCTGTAATCTGGACTATAGATTAGTCTGTAGTCTGGACTATAGATTAGTCTGTAGTCTGGACTATAGATTAGTCTGTAGTCTGGACTATAGACTAGTCTGTAGTCTGGACTATAGATTAGTCTGTAGTCTGGACTATAGATTAGTCTGTAGTCTGGACTATAGATTAGTCTTAGTTGCGAATTTAAGTAAAATCCATTTGTTTATAATTATCAAAACTATTCATTACAGCGATAAAAAATTATGAAATATAATTTTAATTCACTCACCTTTAACTCATGGTCGAAATAAAGATGTTTTTTTATTTGCTTTGCAAAAAAAAAAAAAAAACATTTCTTTCTGTATATTTTCCCGCATTTTTATTTACTTTACACTTATTTATCAATCTGATTGCCCCTTATTTGCATTACAACAAATACACTACTTCTTTTCATAACAACAACAAATGCAAATACACCACTTCTATATTCACCCCACACCCCTCTCATCAAACAAAAAGATTTGAACTCAGATTTATACACATTACTTCGTGTATTCAACATAACAACAACTTTACTTATTACATTCTCACACCTCCTCTCACAATACAAAAAAGCACATGTATTGTTTTGTTGTTGCTACATAAACGAATAGCCCAACTAAAGCAATAAAAAAACCACCGGCACGCCACGGAAAAAATTGCATTAAATTTTTTTCACAAATTTCTAACACTTTTTCTCTTTATATTTAACACTTTTCTTAGATATTTTTATAAAAAACTATTAACTTATATTTAATAAACAATTTAATGCAATAAAATTTTAATATAAACGATTAATTAACGTCCGACACTTATTTTAATAAGACAATTACTTGAAAGACAACCGAACACTTTAGAAATTTATAGAAAACTAATGCAGAATGCAAATAAGTAAAAGGAAGAGCAAAATCATTGATGTTGTTGTTATTGGTGAATTTTGGGAGTAAAGAAAGAAGAGTTATTGATTGTTGTTGCTATTAGTAGAAGTAATGAAAGTGTTGTTTATGTTATTAGCGTAATATTAAGAGTGAAGAAAAAAAAACAATAACAATACGATGCAAATCAGTGTTGGGCTAATTAGAAAAAAGTAATTTTTAAAGAATGGAAATGAGAAGAAGTAGGTATTTTATTAACAACTTTAATGAATTCATTGAAGATTTCTTAATTAAAATTAAACAAAAGAATTTCATTACCGTTTCACTATACTAATTTTGCTTCAACTAGTCTGGGCAATAAATTAGTCTATAGTCTAAACTTTGGTTTGGCCTATATGTATATTAGTCTACAGTCTGAATTATATATTAATCTATAATCTTGACTATAGATTACTCTATAGTCTGGACTATTGATTAGTCTATAGTCTGGACTAAAGGTTAGTCTATAGTTTGGCCTAAAGATTAGTCTATTATCTGGACTATATATTGGCCTATATTCTGGTCTATAGATTAGTATATAGTCTGAACTACAGATTATTCTCTACTTGAACTAGTCTGGGTAATATATTAGTCTACAGTCTGAACTTTGGTTTGGCCTATATGTATATTAGTCGACAGCCTGAATTATATATTAAACTAAAATCTTGACTATAGATTAGTCTATATTCTGGTCTATAGATTAGACTATAGTCTGGACTATTGTTTAGTCTATAGTCTGGAATATAGACAATCAATAGTCAGGACTATATACTAGTCTATAGTGAGGACTGTAGATTAGTCTTTGGTCTGGACTACAGATTAATTTATAGTCTGGACTTTAGATTACTCTATAGTCTGGGCTATAGATTAGTCTATATTCTGGTCTATATATTAGTCTATAGCCTGGACTATAGATTAGTCTCTAGTTTAGACTAGCCTGGGCAATAAATTAGTTTGAATTTTGGTTTGGCCTACATATTAGTCAAGAGTGTGGATTATATATACATATATATGTAAGACTATAGTCTGTAGTCTGTACTATTGGTTGGTCTATAGTTTGGACTATAGATTATTCTACATACTGCAATATAGACTAATCTATAGTCTGGACTATAGATTAGTCTATAGTCTGGTGTATAAATTGGTCTATAGTCTGTACTATTGATTGGTCTATAGTTTGGACTATAGCTTAGTCTACATACTGGATTATAGATTAGTCTATAGTCTGGTGTATAGATTAGTCTATAGTCTGGCGTATATATTAGTCTATAGTCTAGACTATAGATTAGTCTATTGTTTGGACTATAGATTACTCTATAGTCTGGACTATAGGTAAGTAGTTTATATTCTGGTCTATAGATTAGTCTATTAGCTGAACTATAGTCTGTACTAAATATTAGTATTTAGTTTTGAACATATATTAGTCTCTAGTCTTTACAATAGGTTATTCTTTAGTCTGGACTATAGGTTAACTTTATTCTCGATATTCGTGACATTTTTATGGGACTATATTAAATGATGGACTAATTTTTAATGAAATCAATTAAATGCTTTACTGATTTAAGTGCTAAGGAAACCTTTTCAAAATAGCGACCGTTAGTTTTAAATTGAACTAACAAATATTAAAATCAAAGTAACTTAACTATCTGTTAAAGATCTTTAGAGCAACAAATAATAAAAGGGATAATACCTATGTATTGTATTTTAAAGCGCTAGCAACAGCATATGTATTTTAAAATAGTTTCTTTTTAAATATCAAAGTTATTTACTAGGACAAAAAAATATTGAAAAATAACTTAAATTCACTCACCTTTAATTTATGGTCCAAATATTGATGTTTTTCTACTGTATTTGCTTTTCAAAAACAAATATTTTTTTCTTCATATTTTTCCCGCATTTTTATTTACTTTAACACTTTTTTATCAACCTGATTGCTCTTTTTTATTTACATTTAACTTTTTTATTTACTTTTATTTGCCTTGAAACAAATACACTATTTCTTTTCATAACAACAACAAATGCAAATACACCACTTCTATATTCTCCCCACACCCCTCTTTTCAATCAAAAAGATTTACACTCAGCTTAATACACACTACTTCTTTTATTCATAATAGAAACAACTACATAAACGAACGGCACAACTAAAGCAAAAAAAAAACCGACCGGCACGCCACCGAAAAAATTGCATTAAATTTTTTTTTTTCACAAATTTCTAACACTTTTTTCTCTTTATATTTAACACTTTTCTTAGATATTTTTTACAAAAACTATTAACTAATATTTAATTAACAATTTAATGCAATAAAATTTTAATATAAACGATTAATTATCGCCAGACACTTATTTTTATAAGACAATTACTTGAAAGACAACCGAACACTTAACAAATTATAGAAAACTAAAGCAGAATGCAACTAAGTAAAAGGAAGAGCAAATGTCATTCATTGATGTTGTTGTTAGTGTTATTGGAGAATTTTGGGAGTAAAGAAATAAGAGTTATTGGTTGTTGTTGTTATTAGTAGAAGTAAAAAGGGTATTTTTTTATTAGCTTAATGTGAGTAAAGAAAAAAAAAACAATAACAAAGATGCAATCAGTGATGGGTGAACAAGTAAAAAGTACTTTTTTTCTTTAATGGAAAGCAGTATTAAGAACTTGAAGATTTGTTAATTTAAATTGAACCAAACATTTTATTATTATTTTTTTTTACCTTTATTATTGCTGCAAATTAATCTATTGCATGGAATCTATATTAGTCTATAGTCTGGACTACAGACTAGCTTAAGTCTGGGCTATAATTTAGTCTTCTGTACTATAAATTTGTCTATAATATGATTTATAGATTAACCAATAGACTGGACAATAGATTCGACTATAGTCTGGGCTATAGATTAGTTTATAATCAGAACTATAGATTAGTCAGTCTATAGTCAGAACTATAGATTAGTCAGTCTATAGTCAGAACTATATATTAGTCTATAGTCAGGAATATAGATTAGACTACAGTCTCAGTATATTAGACAACGGTCTAGACTATAGGTAACACTACAGTTTGGACTATACATTAGACTATAGTCTAGACTTTAGTTTAACCAAGAGTCTAGATTATAGCTCACTCTATAGTCTTAACTATAGCTCACTTTATAGTCTAAACTATAGCTTAGTCTAAAGTCAGGACTCTAGCTAAGTTCATAGTCTGTCCTATCGATAAGTCTTTTAGTCTGTACTATAGATAAGACTATAGCCTGGTCATTAGAAAAGTCTATAGTCTGGACTATAAACTCGTCTTAAATATGGACTATAGATTTGTCTATAATCTAAGCTTTCCTTCAATCTATAGCCTGTTCTATATATAAGTCTATAGCTAGAACTACATTTTAGTCTATGATTAGACTATACATACGTAGGACTAAAGTCTGCACTCTAGATTAATCTATAGTCAGGACTAAATATAGACCGATCATATTTAGTCTGGACTATAAATTAGTCTATAGTCTGGCCTATGGATTAGTCAATAGTCTTGACTAGAGATTAGTCTATTGTCAGGACTATAAATTACTTTATTGTCCGGACTATAGATTTCTCTATTGTATGGACTATAGATTGCTTTCTCTACATACATGTATATTCTTCTATAGTGTGAACTATAGATTAGTCCATTGTCTGGACTATAGATAAGTCTATGGTCTGGAATAGAAATTATTCTTTAGTCTGGACTCTACCAGTGACATTTTTACGCACCAACAAGTAATAAAAGGTACAATTTTGACAACTGTTTTTAAATATCAAAACTAGTCATTACGACAATAAAAGTTAATTAAATATATAAAAAAAAATTATGTAAATTCACTCACCTTTAATTTGTGTTCCAAATAATGATGTTTACTATTTTCTTTGCAAAAACAAACAGTTCCTTCTTCATGTTTTTTCGCATTTTTGTTATCAACATGAATGATCTTGATTATTTACATTTCACTTCTGTTCTTCATTGTAGCAACAACAACTTATTACATTCTCACACCTCTTCTCGAACTCATATTTATGTTGTTGCTACTTAAACGAACTTAAGAAAAAACAACGACCGACGCGAAACCGAAAAAAATTGCATTGCATTTTAACAAATTTCTTTCACTTTTTTCACTTTTAATTTAACACTTTTCTTTTATATTTTTTTAAAAAACTATTAACTAATATTTAATTAACAATTTAATGCAATAATATTTTAATATATACGATTAATTAACGACCGACACTTATTTTAATAAGAAATTACTTAAAACACAACCGAACTCCTTAGAAATTTAAAGAAAACTAAAACAGAATGCAAATAAGTAAAGGGAAGAGTAAAAATTTCTTGATGTTGTTGTTATTATTATTGGTAAATTTTGGGAGTATAAATATTAGAGTAATTGATTGTTGTTGCTATTAGCTTAATATTAAGAGTGAAGAAGAAAAAAAAACGATATCATGATTAGTCTTGCATAAAGTAATAAAAATAACTTTTTTATACAATGACATAAGAAATGAATGTTTTATTACGAATTTTAATTGAATAATTAATTTTTTTTTTATTTAAATTAAATAAGAAATTTTATGATTGATTTTCTATATTTATTATGGTTATCTTTCGCATCGAAAAAAATTTTCGGAAATTCATGATCACCTTGTATAAAACAGGGTGAACACAGGAAATTTAAATATTTGTTATTAAGTTTTAATGCGTACATTTTGAAAATAAACTGAATAACCCTGTTAAAAACTGGAAGACTATCCTATTTTTATTTTTTCTCTATTCGAGAAAAAAAAAAACAGCAACAAGGCACTGGACAATATATTTGTCTATAGTCTGGACTATAGATTAGTCTATTGTCTGGACTATAGATTAGTCTATTGTCTGGACTATAGATTAGTCTATTGTCTGGACTATAGATTAGTCTATTATTTAGACTATAGATTAGTCTATTGTCTGGACTATAGATTAGTCTATAGTCTGGAATAGAGATTAATCTATAGTGTGGACTAGAGATTAGTCTATGGTTTGGACTAGAGATTAGGGTATATTCTGGACTATAGATTAGTCCATTGTCTAGACTATAGATTAGTGTATTGTCTGGACGAGAGATTGCTCTATAGTCTGGACTAAAGATTAGTCTATTGTCGGGACTATAGATTAGTCTATTGTCTGGTCTAGGGATTAGTCTATAGTCGGGACTATAGATTAGTCTATAGTCTGGACTATAGATTAGTCTATAGTCTGGACTAGAGATTAGTCTATTTTCTGGACTATAGATTAGTCTATTGTCTGGACTATAGATCAGTCGGAACTATAGATTGGTCTATAGTCTGGACCATAAATCACTCTTTGGATTGGCCTATAGCTTAGTCTTCGATTTGGCCTGCAGATTAGTCTATATTCTGGACTGTAGATTAGTCTACAGTCTGAACTATAGATTTGTCTATAGTATGTTCTACAAATCAGTCTTTGGATTGGCCAACAGATTAGTTTATATTCTGGACTATAGTTTAGTATACATACTATAAATTAGGCCATAGTCTGGAGTATAGATTCGTCTATAGTCTGGACTATAGATTAGTCTATAGTCTCGACTATAGATTAGTCTATAGTCTCGACTATAGATTAGTCTATTGTCTGCACTATAGATTAGTCTATTGTCTGGACTAGAGATTAGTCTATAGTCTAGACTATAGATAAGTCTATTGTCTGAACTATAGATTAGTCTATTGTCTGGACTAGAGATAAGTCTATAGTCTGGACTAGAGATTAGTCTATTGTCTAGACTATAGTAAGTCTATTGTCTGAACTATAGAGTAGTCTATAGACTGGACTATAAATCAGTCTTTGGATTGGCCTATATATAAGTCCTCGGTTTGGCCTACAGATTGGCTTACATTCTGGACTACAGGTTAGTCTACATTCGGGACTATAGGTTAGGCTGTAGTCTGAGCTATAGATTAGGCTATAGTCTAGACTATAGATAAGTCTATAGTCTGAACTGTAGATTAGCCTATAGTCTCGACCAGTCTATAGTCTGGAGTATAGATTAGTTAGTTAGTTAGTTAGGGCGTTATTGTGTAAATCCCTTCCCCTCACATAACTTCATTTTTCATGTACATATGGACATATACAAATTATTTTCGTATTTTCAAAAATTTTTATGAAAATATTTTCAACGTAAGGTGAAGTGTTGTACAAAATAAAGGGGTTTTTTTTATAGTCTGGAGTGTACACTAATCATAGTCCAGTATATGTTCTAATCTATCGTTCAGATCAATATATCGCCCAGACAATAGACTACTCTATATAGTTCAGACTATAGATAACCATAAATAACAATAATAAAATATCTTGTTCAATTTAAATAAAAATCAATCAAATTTAATTTTATATGCTATATACCTTTTTTTGTAGCGCATACATATAAAATAATCATAACGGGTGTAGGGTATCATATTGCGCGCCAAGCTCGACTATACCTCCTTACTTGTTTTCTTTTTACTTTACTCCTCAAAACAAGCTAATAACAACAACTATACTTTATTTACTTTTTCTTAAATAACAACAACTCTTTATTCTCTACTCCCATCCCAAATCCACTAATAACAATAACAACAACATCAATGAATGACATTTGCTCTTCCTTTTACTTATTTGCATTCTGTTTTAGTTTTCTATGAATTTCTAAAGTGTTCGGTTGTCTTTCAAGTAATTGTCTTGTTAAAATAAGTGTCGGGCGTTAATTAATCGTTTCTATTAACATTTTATTGCATTAAATTGTTAATCAAATATTAGTTAATAGTTTTTTATAAAAATATCTAAGAAAAGTATTAAATTTAAGATGAAAAATGTGTTAGAAATTTGTGAAAAAAATTTAATGCAATTTTTTCCGTGGCGTGCCGGTCGTTTTTTTGCTTTAGGTGACCTATTCGTTTATGTAGCAACAACAAAACAATGCTTGTGCTTTTGTTTAGCAGGGAGAGGAGGTGAGAGAATGTAATAAGTATAGTTGTTGTTGTTATTATCAGAAAAAGAAGTAATGTTTATTAAGTTGAGTGCAAATTTTTTCTGTTAGAAGAGAGGGGTATGGGGTGAATATAGAAGTGGTGTATTAGCATTTGTTGTTCTTATAAAAAGAAACGAAGTAGTGTGTTTGTTTGAATGCAAATAAATAAAAGTAAATAACAAATTGAAATGTAAACAAATAGAGCAATCATATTAATAAAAAAAATGTATTAAAATTAATAAAAATGCGGGAAAATATAAAGAAAGAAATGTTTGTTTTTGCAAAGGAAATCGTAAAACATCTTTACTTCGACCACAAATAAAAGGTGAGTAAATTTTTATTATTCATTATGTATTTTTTATCACCGTAATCAATAGTTCTTATATTTTAAAACAAACCGCTTTAAAATTCCCTGTTGCTAGCTAGTATATAGTCTGGCCTATAGGTTAGTCTATAGTCAGGACTATAGATTAGTCTATAGTTTATGTACAATGGACTATAGATTAGTCTATAGTCTGGACTATGGATTAGTCTATAGTCTGGACTATAGATTAGTTTATAGTATGGACTATAGATTAGTCTATAGTCTGAACTATAGATTAGTCTATAGGCTGGACTATAGATTAGTCTATAGTCTGGGCTATAGATTAGTCTATAGTCTGGGCTATAGATTAGTCTATAGTCTGGACTATAGATTAGTCTATAGTCTGGACTATAGATTAGTCTATAGTCTGGACTATAGATTAGTCTATAGTCTGGACTATAGATTAGTCTATAGTCTGGACTATAGTCTAGACTATAGATTAGTCTATGGTCTGGACTATAGATTAGTCTATAGTCTGGACTATATATTAGTCTATAGTCTGGACTATAGATTAGTCTATAGTCTGGACTATAGATTAGTCTATAGTCTGGACTATAGATTAGTCTATAGTCTGGACTATTGATTAGTCTACAGTCTGGACTATAGATTAGACTATAATCTGGACTATAGATTAGTCTGTAGTCTGGACTAAAGATTAGTCTATAGTCTGGACTATAGATTAGTCTATAGTCTGGGCTATAGATTAGTTTATAGTCTGGGCTATAGATTAGTTTATAGTTTGGACTATAGATTAGACTATAGTCTGGACTATAGTTTAGTCTATAGTCTGGACTATAGATTAGTCTATAGTCCGGACTATAGATTAGTCTATAGTCTGGGCTATATATTAGTCTGTAGTTTGTACTATTGATTAGTCTATAGTCTGGACTATTGATTAGTCTATTGTCAGGAATATATGTATATAGATTAGTCTGCAGAGATGACTGTAATTTAGGGTATAGTCTGAAATATATATTATTATATAGTCTAAACGTTACTCTGAACAACACATAACTCATAATTATAACCTGATGAATAGTTTAGTTTCTAGTGAATGTATGTTCCAATAATTTCCTTCAACATTAGTTATAGGAAAAATACGTGATTTTCGATATAATGATCAATCATAATTAATGTTAATAAAGCAAATACAAAATCTTGTAATAATCTGTGGCAACAAGGTAAAAGTACGTTAGTAGTTTTCTTTAAGAAATTTTGTTGAAATTTAAAAGAAAATACATTTAAATTAGAATACAAATTAATATTTTCCTTAATAAAATCTTTAACGAAAACCTATTTTTTGAAATAAGTGTTTTTTTCCTGTTGCCACAGACATAAACATATTGAATGAAAATGTAAAAAAAAACTTTTTCTCATTAACTTAAATGTGCATGAAAGAGATTTTGCAGCGAAATTTATTTTGTAATCAATATTTCCTAGATAAACAAGGAAGCAAACTAGCAAGTCTGCCAATATATGTATAACAAGGACACATATTTTCTAAATACTTGGCAATGAAATATGAAACTTTGTCGAGGAAGAAGAAAACTCTGAAAAAAACAGTCTGTGTAAAGGAAATATACTTGTTAAAACATTTGAGAAAAAAACTCGATGCTCCCTCCTTCTAGTAAAATAAGGCTGTTGGGTGGTAGAGCCTTAATATAAACTTAACTTTTTTGTTTTACTTGTTTTGTCAACAAGTTTATGGAAAATACTTGAGAGTTTCATCACCAACCAGCAGCACACTTGTCAGTCAAACTAACTACACAGTTATGAAAAGTAAAAACTGCTAGTGATTATATTCTTCCACTTCATTACCAAGCTAATGGTGGAGGGAATCTAAGAACCACCTGACAATTAAAAATTTCCACTCTATTGCATTGAGTGCATATGTAAACAAAAATAACAACAAGAGTATTATTTGTCAAATACTTTTGCTGCAGAATGCGTTAGAGAAAAAAATTCCATGGTTTTCTTTGTCAAAACTAAATACTTGAAATGATATTGATAAGATTTTTTTTAATTAGGGAAAACTAGAGCTTTGGAGTAAAGATTTTGTAAAGATGTGACGTTTAAGAGGTTCTAACAGACTATAGACTAACCTTTAGTCCCAATAATAGGACTATACGTTAGACTATAGTCTGTACTATAGATTAGTCCATAGTCTGGAATACAGATTAGTCAATAGTCTGGACTATAGATCAATCTATAGTCTGCACTATAGATCAGCCTATAGTCTGGACTATAAATCAATCTATAGTCTGGACTATAGATCAATATATAGTCTGGACTATAGATCAATATATAGTCTGGACTATAGATCAATATGTAGTCTGGACTATAGATCGATCTATAGTCTGGACTATAGATCAATCTATAGTCTGGACTATAGATCAATCTATAGTCTGGACTATAGATCAATCTATAGTCTGGACTATAGATCAATCTATAGTCTGGACTATAGATCAATCTATAGTCTGGACTATAGATCAATCTATAGTCTGGACTATAGATCAATCTATAGTCTGGACTATAGATCAATCTATAGTCTGGACTATAGATCAATATATAGTCTGGACTATAGATCAATCTATAGTCTGGACTATAGATCAATCTATAGTCTGTACTATAGATCAATCTATAGTCTGGACTATAGATCAATCTATAGTCTGCACTACAGATCAGTCTATAGTCTGCACTATAGATCAGTCTATAGTCTGCACTATAGATCAGTCTATAGTCTGCGCTACAGATCAGTCTATAGTCTGCACTATAGATCAGTCTATAGTCTGCACTATAGAACAGTCTATACTATAGATTAGTCTTTAGTCTGCACTATAGATCAGTTTATAATCTGCACTATATATCAGTCAATAGTCTGGACTATAGATCAGTCTATAGTCTGCACTATAGATCAGTCTATATTCAGTTCAGTTTATAAAGTTTGTGTTATGTATTTGTGCTACATTTTTTTCAGTGTAACTTCAATTAAAAATTAGTAATAGAACATTGTTCTTTAAATTGCACATTTTATCTAAGTAAACAAAATGGTGATTTAAACAAATAAAATTCAAAATGATTTCAAAGTTAAGAAATCATTTAGAAAAGATAGCAAATTTCTAACAAAAACTTAAAAAAATTATAAATACAACTGCAGAACTAAAAAACACTTCAGTATTTAAAAAAAAAAAAATAACCAAATAAAGTCTTTAAATGGTGGAAAAATGTTGCGGCTTTTAATAATAAATTTTCTACTAATAAGCACTCATAAAATATGGGTCCAAGGCTGCACCGGTTCGGGTGGTGTCAGTGAATCAACAAACAATGCCAAAGATTGGTGGCAAACTGCTCAATTCTATCAAATATATCCCAGATCTTTTATGGATTCTAATGGTGATGGCATTGGGGACTTAAAGGGCATTACTTCAAAGCTATCATACCTCAAAGAGATCGGCATTAATGCCACTTGGTTATCACCCATATATGTCTCACCCATGGCTGACTTTGGTTATGATATAGCCGATTTCTTTGATATACAACCGGAATATGGCACTTTAGAAGATTTTGATGAGCTCATCAAAGAGGCCAATAGATTGGGTCTTAAGATTATAATGGATTTTGTACCCAATCATTCGAGTGATGAATGTGTTTGGTTTCAGAAATCTGTTAATCGTGAAAAAGGTTACGAGGACTATTATGTCTGGCATGATGGCTATGTGAGTGAAAATGGCACTAGAATACCACCCAGTAATTGGCTGCAGGCTTTTCGTGGTTCCGCCTGGGAATGGAATGAACAAAGACAACAATACTACTTGCATCAATTTGCCGTTAAGCAGGTGGATTTAAATTATCGCAATCCCGATGTGGTGGCTCAAATGAAACGTGTACTCACCTTCTGGTTGGATCGCGGAGTGGCAGGTTTTCGTGTTGATGCTGTACCCTGGATGTTTGAAGTTTTACCCGATGAAAATGGTCGTTATCCCGATGAACCAGTTAGTGGTATAACAGATGATCCTTTAGATGAAAGATATCTGAAGCATATTTACACTCAAGATCAGCCAGAAACTATAGATATGGTTTATCAATGGCATACTTTATTGGAGGATTATCAGCGTATACATGGTGGTGATACTAGGGTGTTGATGATTGAAACTTGGTCTGCTTTGGATTTGGTAATGCTGATGTATGGTAATAGGACTGCAGATGGGGCTCAGATTCCTTTCAATTTTCAATTTATAGCGGGTGGTAATAGTAATTTGAATAATACCGATATGAAGGCTTCAGGTTTTATTAAGATTATAAAATCTTGGCTTGATAATATGCCAGCAGGAAGAACCGCCAATTGGGTGGTAAGTTGGAGAGTCTAAATCAAAGTTTTGCTACAGTTATTACAATTTCTCTTCCCAGATGGGCAATCATGATAGACGTCGTGTTGGCAGTCGTTATGGTGAGAATCGTATTGATCTGATGAATATGTTGCAAATGTTTTTACCCGGTATTAGTGTCACCTATAATGTAAGTTGAGGCTTTTCCAACTAGCAAAAATATTCCGAAATTTACTTCTATTTTCTTTCAAATTAAGGGTGACGAAATTGGCATGCTGGACTTTGAGGTTACCTGGGAAGACAGTGTAGATCCGGCAGCTTGCAATTCCAACCCGAATATATATGAGCAATTTACACGTGATCCCGAACGTACCCCCTTCCAATGGTCAGCAGCTGCCAATGCAGGCTTTTCTACAGCCTCAAAAACTTGGCTGCCCATAAATCCCAATTATGTCACCGTTAATGTGGAAACTGAGTCGGCTCAAACAAAAAGTCATTTAAATGTCTATAAACAAATGTCAAAACTAAGGCAAACCAAGACCCTACAAGATGGTGGTATACAATATGGTAATGTGGGCGATAATGTATTGGCTATAAAGAGGTGAGTAAAATTAAAGAAATTTTAAATGAAATTATTTAGTTTTTTTTTTGTTTTAATAGATCTCTAGGAAATGAAAAAATTTATATATTATTGGCCAATGTTTTGGATGAGGCTACCTCGGCCGATGTCACAGATGTTGTCAAAGCCACAGGCACTTTTAAGACTAAAATTTCCAATATTATTTCCACCAGAAAAGAAGGGTAAATGTTTGTTGCTGCTATTGAAGATTGAATTTAAATTTATTGTCTTATTCTTACAGCGACTTGGTCACCTTAAATAATGTTTATTTGCAGGGTAACGAGGCCATTATAGTGGAATCGGTGTAAATTTAAGCAAAGTTAATAATGATGTCAAACATTTGTACACAGTAAATGAATTTTAATAAAAATGGTATATTCCTCATTAACAGTGTGTCTTAATTAAAAGTTTAGTTTGGCAATGCAGTCGAAGGAGATTGAAATCCAAACCAGAATCAGGTTATTCCCCAAAAATCTTCTAACTTAGTTAAATGAATTTTCTGAAAAAAACTGACCGACATCAAATTTCTTTTTTTAGAAAAATCAAATTTTTAGTGAAAAAATTGTATTTTTTGTGAAAAATTAAATTTTTGTTGAAAATTCGAATATTCGAATTTTTGTTGAAATTCGAAATTTTAGTGAAAAATCCAATTTTTTAGTGAAAAATCCAAATTTTCAGTGAAAATTTGAAAATTGATTCTTTTGTAAAAAATTTATTTTTTTATAAAAAATCTAATTTTTTGTAAAAAAAAGTTTTAGTAGTAATAATAAAATTTTTTAGTACAATATCGAAATTTTAGTACAAAATCGAATATATTTACGATAATTTGTCTAAAGAAAACTGATATCGAATTTGACAGTGATACTTTTCCTGAAAAAAACTTATCAGAGCGATAAAATTTTCTAAACTAATAATTAAATAGCGATAGTTAGTTAGTTAGTTAGTTAGTTAGTTAGTTAGTTAGTTAGTTAGTTAGTTAGTTAGTTAGTAGTTAGTAGTTAGTTAGTAGTTAGTTAGTTAGTTAGTTAGTTAGTTAGTTAGTTAGTTAGTTAGTTTAGTTATTAGTAGTTAGTTAGTTAGTTAGTGTTAGTTAGTTAGTTAGTTAGTTAGTTAGTTAGTTAGGTTAGTTAGTTAGTTAGTTAGTTAGTTAGTTAGTTAGTTAGTTAGTTAGTTAGTTAGTTAGTTAGTTAGTTAGTTAGTTAGTTAGTAGTTAGTTAGTTAGTTAGTTAGTTAGTTAGTTAGTTAGTTAGTTAGTTAGTTAGTTAGTTAGTTAGTTAGTTAGTTAGTTAGTTAGTTAGTTAGTTAGTTAGTTAGTTAGTTAGTTAGTTAGTAGTTAGTTAGTAGTTAGTTAGTTAGTTAGTTAGTTAGTTAGTAGTTAGTTAGTTAGTTAGTTAGTTAGTAGTTAGTTAGTTAGTTAGTTAGTTAGTTAGTAGTTAGTTAGTTAGTTAGTTAGTTAGTTAGTTAGTAGTTAGTTAGTAGTTAGTAGTTAGTTAGTTAGTTTAGTTAGTTAGTTAGTTAGTTAGTTAGTTAGTTAGTTAGTTAGTTAGTTAGTTAGTTAGTTAGTTAGTTAGTTAGTTAGTTAGTTAGTTAGTTAGTTAGTTAGTTAGTTAGTTAGTTAGTTAGTAGTTAGTTAGTTAGTTAGTTAGTTAGTTAGTTAGTTAGTTAGTTAGTTAGTTAGTTAGTTAGTTAGTTAGTTAGTTAGTTAGTTAGTTAGTTAGTTAGTTAGTTAGTTAGTTAGTTAGTTAGTTAGTTAGTTAGTTAGTTAGTTAGTTAGTTAGTTAGTTAGTTAGTTAGTTAGTTAGTTAGTTAGTTAGTTAGTTAGTTAGTTAGTTAGTTAGTTAGTTAGTTAGTTAGTTAGTTAGTTAGTTAGTTAGTTAGTTAGTTAGTTAGTAGTTAGTTAGTTAGTTAGTTAGTTAGTTAGTTAGTTAGTAGTTAGTTAGTTAGTTAGTTAGTTAGTAGTTAGTTAGTTAGTTAGTTAGTTAGTTAGTTAGTTAGTTAGTTAGTTAGTTAGTTAGTTAGTTAGTTTAGTTAGTTAGTTAGTAGTTAGTTAGTTAGTTAGTTAGTTAGTTAGTTAGTTAGTTAGTTAGTTAGTTAGTTAGTTAGTTAGTTAGTAGTTAGTTAGTTAGTAGTTAGTTAGTTAGTTAGTTAGTTAGTAGTTAGTTAGTTAGTTAGTTAGTTAGTTAGTTAGTAGTTAGTTAGTTAGTTAGTTAGTTAGTTAGTTAGTTAGTTAGTTAGTTAGTTAGTTAGTTAGTTAGTTAGTTAG
The DNA here is from genome assembly GCF_015586225.1 of Lucilia sericata. NCBI lineage: Eukaryota > Metazoa > Arthropoda > Insecta > Diptera > Calliphoridae > Lucilia > Lucilia sericata. Next base: position 63,826 of record NW_023995476.1, on the reverse strand, counting down.
TTAGTTAGTTAGTTAGTTAGTTAGTTAGTTAGTTAGTTAGTTAGTTAGTTAGTTAGTTAGTTAGTTAGTTAGTTAGTTAGTTAGTTAGTTAGTTAGTTAGTTAGTTAGTTAGTTAGTTAGTTAGTTAGTTAGTTAGTTAGTTAGTTAGTTAGTTAGTTAGTTAGTTAGTTAGTTAGTTAGTTAGTTAGTTAGTTAGTTAGTTAGTTAGTTAGTTAGTTAGTTAGTTAGTTAGTTAGTTAGTTAGTTAGTTAGTTAGTTAGTTAGTTAGTTAGTTAGTTAGTTAGTTAGTTAGTTAGTTAGTTAGTTAGTTAGTTAGTTAGTTAGTTAGTTAGTTAGTTAGTTAGTTAGTTAGTTAGTTTACTTAGCGCCTAAAAAGTGATGTACCTAAATGATCTTGTTACACATAAATATCCACAGTGCTGTCCATTTGAATATCGCTAAACAGTTCATCAATTATGTTATTTCCAAGTTTGTAATTTCTCATTGAGAAATTCTCAACCATTATTTTCTCCGTGTATTTTTAAATAAAAACAAAACAATATTTAATTGCAATTAATAATTTTTACACTAAAACTTAAAACTACAAATAATAAACAAATAAACTTGAGGGCGACTTAAAGTTAAGAGATCATTCACTCAAGATAACAAAATTTCTAGTGGGAATTTATAAACAAAAACCTAAACAAAATAACAAATCCAGGTATAAAATCGTAACAATTTACAAAAATAACTCAGTATTCAGTTAAAACTTAAACAGATCCACACGAAAAAAGGAAATGGTGACAAAATGCTGAAAGCAAAATTTTTACTATTAAATATTTTACTCACAACGACCCATATAATATGGGTGAACAGTTGTACGGGAACAGGTGGAATTAGTGAATCTTCCTCTAACGCGAAAGATTGGTGGCAAACCTCACAATTCTATCAAATATATCCCAGATCTTTTATGGACTCTAATGGTGATGGCATAGGTGACTTGAAGGGCATAACCTCGAAATTGTCTTATCTCAAGGAGATAGGTATTAATGCCACTTGGTTGTCTCCTATTTACCTGTCACCTATGGCAGATTTTGGTTATGATATAGCCGATTTCTTTGATATACAACCTGAATATGGAACTTTAGAAGATTTTGATGCTTTAATTAAGGAGGCCAATAGTTTGGGTCTTAAGATTATAATGGATTTTGTGCCCAATCATTCGAGTGATGAAAATGTATGGTTTACTAAATCAGTCAATCGGGAAAAGGGTTATGAAGACTACTATGTTTGGCATGATGGCTATGTGAGTGAAAATGGCACTAGAATACCACCCAGTAATTGGTTGCAAGCTTTTCGTGGTTCAGCCTGGGAATGGAATGAGAAGAGACAACAATACTATCTACATCAATTCGCTGTTAAGCAGCCTGATCTAAATTATCGCAATCCCGATGTGGTGGCTCAAATGAAACGTGTTCTCACCTATTGGTTGGATCGTGGTGTAGCCGGTTTTCGTATTGATGCTGTACCCTGGATGTTTGAAGTTTTACCCGATGAAAATGGTCGTTATCCCGATGAACCCTTAAGTGGTTATACAGACGATCCAGACGATTCTTCATATCTATTGCATATTTATACTCAAGATCAACCGGAAACTATTGATATGGTTTATCAGTGGCATACTTTGTTGCAGGATTATCAGCGTATACATGGTGGTGATACGCGGGTTTTGATGGTTGAAACTTGGTCTTCATTGGATCAGGTAATGCTGATGTATGGCAATAAGACGGCAGATGGTGCTCAGATTCCTTTCAATTTCCAATTTATTGTTGGTGGTAATGGTAATCAAATTAATACGGATTTGAAGGCCCCCGGTTTTGTGAAAATTATCAAGTCTTGGTTTACTAATATGCCAGCGGGCAGAACAGCTAATTGGGTGGTAAGTATAAATAGAAAAACTAGGAGCTAGTGTAAGGACTAACCTATTGATTCAATCTCTCTTTTCCTTCTAGATGGGTAATCATGACAAACGTCGTGTGGGCAGTCGCTATGGTGAGAATCGTATTGATCTTATGAATATGTTGCAAATGTTTTTACCCGGTGTTAGCATCACCTATAATGTAAGTTTGAACGCAATCCCCTACATCTGAGCTTCTTCATACAAAATCTTTTTATACTCCTTTCCAAAAAGGGTGACGAACTCGGTATGCTCGATTTAGATATCTCCTGGGAAGACAGTGTAGATCCAGCTGCCTGCAATTCCAACCCCAATATTTATGAACAATTTACCCGTGATCCAGCACGTACCCCCTTCCAATGGTCGTCTGGAGCTAATGCAGGCTTTTCAACCAGCGATAAAACCTGGCTGCCCATTAATCCCAATTATGTCACGGTTAATGTGGAAACAGAAAGGTCTCAAACAAAAAGTCATTTAAATATCTATAAGAAAATGTCCCAGTTGAGACAAACCAAGACCCTACAAGAAGGAGGTATACAATATGGTAATGTGGGGGATAATGTATTGGCTATAAAGAGGTAAGTTTGGCAACAATGAAATTTAAAAGGAAATTTAAAGATTTTTGTTTTCACAGATCTCTGGCTAATGATAAAACTTATATATTATTGGCCAATGTTTTGGACAATGCGGTACAGTCAGTGGATGTGACAGGTATTGTTAAGGAAACTGGTAACTTTAAGACCAAAATTCCTAATGTTATATCTACTCGTAATGAGGGGTAAGTTTTTTTTGTAATAAATTTCAATTTGATTTAATTAATATATTTATTTAAAATTTTTTAATTTTTTTAGCGACATGGTCACTTTGAGTAGTGTTAACTTAGCGGGTAATGAGGCCATTATTTTAGAATCAGTTTAAAACTGTTTTTAAAACTATACAAATATAAATGTTAAAATAAAAATCATAAAATTATAAAAAGTTAAAAATTAAGAAATTTTTTTAATCGGCCTTGTAGTAAGTAAAATAACCCACTGTGGTGGTAAGTTTTCCGGTGGATTTCAAAATAACAGCATCTTTGGGTTGCAAAGTAATAGAGTTGGTTTTGACATGATCACTGAAATCGTAGAGAAATATTAAAAATCTATTTATCATATAAAAGTTTAAGATAGAAACTTACTTTCTTTTAGCTTTAGAAGCGGGGGTTACTAGAACATAGACCATTTCAGCGGGTACATCTCTTAAAGTTTTTTGCAAGTCCACAGTTTCCTCGTTATCGAAAATATTGATTAAAGTTATATAGGTAAACTCATGCAATAGATATCTGAAAAATAATTATATTTAAAAAGTATTTTCCCAAAAAAATCAAACCAAAAACCCACCTTTTAACCGCTAAAACATTTTGATTGACCGCCATCACTTGTGTCTGGCCATATTTTATTGCAGGTTGATTTCTTACGAACGACTGTATATTCTTAAAAATATTCAAATGACTTGATGGCTGATGTTTTTCCCATTCCATATTAACATCCCAATAATCAGGAGCCACTGGCAACCAAGTCTTATTGGCTGTACTAAAACCACTTTGAGCATCTCGATTCCATTGAAATGGTGTACGTTCTGGATCACGAGAGAGCGTTTCATATATATCGGGATTGGAATTACAGGCTGAAGGATCAACTGTATCATTCCAAGAAATCCAAACATCTTTCATACCAATCTCCTCGCCGTTATAGGTAACACTACAGCCGGGTAGGGTGAGTATGAGCATGTTTAACATATCTATACGATCGGTACCCAAGCGGGAGGCAACACGATTTTTGTCATGGTTGCCAAGCTGCATGGAATTATATATAGAAAATATTTCATAAATATTTTTTTTAGAAAATTTTATTAAAAATATTATAAAAGCTCTTTTTATGAAATTAAAAAATGCTTTTATTTGAATGTTTTTAAAGCTTTTGTTAAAATTTAAAAAAAAGAAAACTTAAAAAATTTAAGAAAAAGCTTTAGAAAACTTTTGTTAAAAAAGTTTTAAAAAAAACTTTTGTTAAAAAATTGTTTTAAAATTGTTAAAAAATCTTTAGCTTTGTTAAATTCTTTGGAATAAAGCTTTTGCTTGTTAAAAATAGTTTTGAAAAAATAGTTTGTTAACATTAAATTTAAGCTTTTGTTAAAATTAAAAAAAAAATAACTTAAAACACACTTTTGTATTGAAAAAAGCTTTTGTTAAAAGCTTATTTAGAATAGGAATAACGCTATTGTTAATTTTAAGAAATCTTAAAATTTTTTGTAAAACAGCTTTTAGTGAGAAAACTTTTGTTAAAATAGTATATTAAAAAGCTTTTGTTACAGAATATTTTCATGAATTATTTTTTATGAAAAAAGTTTTGCGTGTAAAGCTTTTATTTAAATAGTTTTTTGTAAAAAAGCTTTTTAAAAAATGTTTATTTTTATGAAAAAAGTTTTTGTTGCAGTTTTGCCATTAAATTTTTTCTTTAAAAGCTTTTTTGCGAAGTTATTGAAACAATTTTGATGAAAAAGTCGTTTAATGAATAATATATTTTCTGGCAAAGAAATATTGATTGGGAATTAAGCTTTTCATAGTTAAAAATGTTGTTTGTGCGTGAAAAATCTTTTTGGAAAATTAATATAAAATCAAAAAGCTTTTTTTAAAAGCTACTATAGAAAATTATCCTAATGTTAATTTTCTGATAAGTGAAGTTCACAAAAAGCTTTTTACCATATCAAAAGCTCTTAAAGAAAATGTTTCTAAAATCACTTTACTTACCACCCAATTAGCTGTCCGGCCCTCAGGCATATTATCCAACCAGTTATGGATAATATCCGCATAATTATAAGCATTCGAATTATTAGTCAAGGAACTAATAAGCAAAAAATTAAAGGGTATTTGAGCACCCTCCATGGTGGCATTACCATAATACTGCATTACCACCGATATGGGAGAATAAGTTTCGGCCATAATGATACGATCCTCACCACCAAACTCATACTTAAAATCATCCAAAACCTGACGCCATTGATAAACCAAATCTATAGTCTCCGGTTGATCGACAGTATAGATATGTTGCAAATAACCATAATCATCGGGATCTTGAACACTGGGATTTCTGGGTTCATCGGGTAAATTGCCTTCAGCATCTGGAGCACGTTCGAAAATATGTGGCACAGCATCAATGCGAAAACCGGCTACACCTTTGTGTAACCAGAAGCGTAAAACATCTTTCATAGTGGCCTGCACTATGGGATTGCGGTAGTTAAGATCGGGTTGCTTTTTCACAAATTGATGGAAGTAGTATTCCTGACGCCCCTCATGCCACTCCCAGGCGGAACCGCGAAAAACACTAACCCAATTGGTGGGTGGATGGCGTACACCATCTATTATCTTACCCGGATGCCAGATATAGAAATCTTTATAGAAAGGATCTTTTTCTGCCGAACGTTTGAACCACTCACACTCATCACTGCTGTGATTGGGTACAAAATCCAATATTATCTTAATGCCCAGTTGTTGGGCTTTTTTCATTAGATTCTCAAAATCTTGCATGGAACCAAAGAGAGGATCAATTTCATAGAAATTGGCAATATCATAACCAAAATCAGCCATGGGCGATTTAAATATGGGTGACAGCCAAGTGGCTGTTATATTAATCTCTTTCAAATAATCCAATTTTTCCGTTATGCCTTAAATAAAAGAGTTTTTTTTTTAAAGAAAATTTAAGAGTTTTCTAATTTATTTGCTTATTTTCGTCTTTCTCTCTTACCTTTCAAATCGCCCACACCATCACCATCGCTGTCTTTAAATGACCTTGGATAGATTTGATAGAATGAAGCGGTCTGCCACCATTTACTGGCTGCCTCATAATCCTGCAATTTCTTTTCATCATTCCATGTAACAAAATCAAAATGGGCATGATAATTTGGGAAAACTCCAGCCAAAACTGTTGAAGCTGTTGCCAAGATCAGCAAAGTACAGTGTTGCCACATTGTCTGTTTTAGCTTAATTTTTTTTAAATCAAAAGAGAGAAAAACTTTTCTCCTTTCTTTTCCTTCCCCCAAACCGCTATTTGTTGAAACTTTTCTATAGACTGCCGCTAACCACCAGTTGTTTACTTTTCGATGGCAAATTGTCAACTAAAAACAAATATTTATTTTCATTACAAACAAATATTTAAATGATCACAGTCAGGCAGGGAAAATTGCGAATGTGGAAATGGTACTAAATACGAAATAAAAGTATTTTTTTCAAGATCGCAATATAATTATAAATTTTAATTTAAAAACATTTAAATCTTGAGATGTATTAAACAAATTAAAAAATTAAATCTCTTTGTTTGGTTTTTTACTATTTAAACATTTAAAATTAATAAAAAAAGTACTAAATGTTCAAATAGTACTAAAGAAATAACCATAGCACTCAATTTTCCATCTCTGCTTCGCACTCACTAATGTTTTCTTTTACTTTTTCAACAGTTCATTTTCGCTCTCTCTCTCTCTCCTTCAATTTGTGATCGCTGTTATTTTATTTGTTTACTTCGCTGCTAAATACAAAGATCAATATTTTGTTGTTGTTTTTTTTATTAATTTCTTAAAATTGCATATTTGTTTGTAAACAAATGTGACCGCTAAAGAGAGGCATTAATGAAGGGGGAGAATTATTAAATTACAATTTGTTTGTGTATTTTTTGTTAAAAATTTTTTATGGCGAAAAAGATATTAATAAGAAATTAACAATAAAGTGGGAAAATACTGCTTTGTTAAAATTTTTTAAATTAAAGAGTTGCCAAATACATTTTAATTCAAATAATTACTGGAACATTAATTTAAAATAATTTGTTTAAATAAAAAAATTTTGGAAATTAGCAAATTTGGATTTCTTTAAATTTGATGTTCTAGTAAAAATTGAACTTTTAGTAAAAAAGTGGCAAAAAATTAAATTTTTAATAAAAAATTAAATTTTTTGTAAAAAATTTAAATTTTAATGAAAATTGAAATTTTAATGAAAATCAAATTTTTAGTGGAAAATCGGATTTTTAGTAAAACAACAAAAAATCAAATTTTTAGTAAAAAAAATCGAATTTTTAGTAAGAAGTCGAATTTTTAGTAAAAAATCGAATTTTTAGTAAAAAATCGTATTTTTAGTAAAAAATCGAATTTTTAGTAAAAAAATCTACTTTTTGAAAAAAAACGATTTTTTGGAAAAAATAAAATTTTTAGTAAAAAATCGATTTTTTGGGGAAAAATATAATTTTTAGTAATAAATCGATTTTTTTGGGAAAAATAGAGTTTAGAAATAGTATTTTAAGAAAAATTGAGGATTTTAACTAAATTTTAGTTAGTTAATTGAGGATTTAGTTAGTTAGTTAGTTAGTTAGTTAGTTAGTTAGTTAGTTAGTTAGTTAGTTAGTTAGTTAGTAGAGTAGTAGTTAGTTAGTTAGTTAGTTAGTTAGTTAGTTAGTTAGTTAGTTAGTTAGTTAGTTAGTTAGTTAGTTAGTTAGTTAGTTAGTTAGTAGTTAGTTAGTTAGTTAGTTAGTTAGTTAGTTAGTTAGTTAGTTAGTAGTTAGTTAGTTAGTTGTTAGTTAGTTAGTTAGTTAGTTAGTTAGTAGTAGTTAGTTAGTTTAGTTAGTTAGTTAGTTAGTTAGTTAGTTAGTTAGTTAGTTAGTTCGTTAGTTAGTTAGTTGTAGTTAGTTAGTTAGTTAGTTAGTTAGTTAGTTAGTTAGTAGTTAGTTAGTTAGTAGTTAGTTAGTTAGTTAGTTAGTTAGTTAGTTAGTTAGTTAGTTAGTTAGTTAGTTAGTTAGTTAGTTAGTTAGTTAGTTAGTTAGTTAGTAGTTAGTTAGTTAGTTAGTTAGTTTAGTTAGTTAGTTAGTTAGTTAGTTAGTTAGTTAGTTAGTTAGTTAGTTAGTTAGTTAGTTAGTTAGTTAGTTAGTTAGTTAGTTAGTTAGTTAGTTAGTTAGTTAGTTAGTTAGTTAGTTAGTTAGTTAGTTAGTTAGTTAGTTAGTTAGTTAGTTAGTTAGTTAGTTAGTTAGTTAGTTAGTTAGTAGTTAGTTAGTTAGTTAGTTAGTTAGTTAGTTAGTTAGTTAGTTAGTTAGTTAGTTAGTTAGTTAGTTAGTTAGTTAGTTAGTTAGTTAGTTAGTTAGTTAGTTAGTTAGTTAGTTAGTTAGTTAGTTAGTTAGTTAGTAGTTAGTTAGTTAGTAGTTAGTTAGTTAGTTAGTTAGTTAGTTAGTTAGTTAGTTAGTTAGTTAGTTAGTTAGTTAGTTAGTTAGTTAGTTAGTTAGTTAGTTAGTTAGTTAGTTAGTTAGTTAGTTAGTTAGTTAGTTAGTTAGTTAGTTAGTTAGTTAGTTAGTTAGTTAGTTAGTTAGTTAGTTAGTTAGTTAGTTAGTTAGTTAGTTAGTTAGTTAGTTAGTTAGTTAGTTAGTTAGTTAGTTAGTTAGTTAGTTAGTTAGTTAGTTAGTTAGTTAGTTAGTAGTTAGTTAGTTAGTTAGTTAGTTAGTTAGTTAGTTAGTTAGTTAGTTAGTTAGTTAGTTAGTAGTTAGTTAGTTAGTTAGTTAGTTAGTTAGTTAGTTAGTTAGTTAGTTAGTTAGTTAGTTAGTTAGTTAGTTAGTTAGTTAGTTAGTTAGTTAGTAGTTAGTTAGTTAGTTAGTTAGTTAGTTAGTTAGTAGTTAGTTAGTTAGTTAGTTAGTTAGTTAGTTAGTTAGTTAGTTAGTTAGTTAGTTAGTTAGTTAGTTAGTTAGTTAGTTAGTTAGTTAGTTAGTTAGTTAGTTAGTTAGTTAGTTAGTTAGTTAGTTAGTTAGTTAGTTAGTTAGTTAGTTAGTTAGTTAGTTAGTTAGTTAGTTAGTTAGTTAGTTAGTTAGTTAGTTAGTTAGTTAGTTAGTTAGTTAGTTAGTTAGTTAGTAGTTAGTTAGTTAGTTAGTTAGTTAGTAGTTAGTTAGTTAGTTAGTTAGTTAGTTAGTTAGTTAGTTAGTTAGTTAGTTAGTTAGTTAGTTAGTTAGTTAGTTAGTTAGTTAGTTAGTTAGTTAGTTAGTTAGTTAGTTAGTTAGTTAGTTAGTTAGTTAGTTAGTTAGTTAGTTAGTTAGTAGTTAGTTAGTTAGTTAGTTAGTAGTTAGTTAGTTAGTTAGTTAGTTAGTAGTTAGTTAGTTAGTTAGTTAGTTAGTTAGTTAGTTAGTTAGTTAGTTAGTTAGTTAGTTAGTTAGTTAGTTAGTTAGTTAGTTAGTTAGTTAGTTAGTTAGTTAGTTAGTAGTTAGTTAGTTAGTTAGTTAGTTAGTAGTTAGTTAGTTAGTTAGTTAGTTAGTTAGTTAGTTAGTTAGTTAGTTAGTTAGTTAGTTAGTTAGTTAGTTAGTTAGTTAGTTAGTTAGTTAGTTAGTTAGTTAGTTAGTTAGTTAGTTAGTTAGTTAGTTAGTTAGTTAGTTAGTTAGTTAGTTAGTTAGTAGGTTAGTTAGTTAGTTAGTTAGTTAGTTAGTTAGTAGTTAGTTAGTTAGTTAGTTAGTTAGTTAGTTAGTAGTTAGTTAGTTAGTTAGTTAGTTAGTTAGTTAGTTAGTTAGTTAGTTAGTTAGTTAGTTAGTTAGTAGTTAGTTAGTTAGTTAGTAGTTAGTTAGTTAGTTAGTTAGTTAGTTAGTTAGTTAGTTAGTTAGTTAGTAGTTAGTTAGTAGTTAGTTAGTTAGTTAGTTAGTTAGTTAGTTAGTTAGTTAGTTAGTTAGTTAGTTAGTTAGTTAGTTAGTTAGTTAGTTAGTAGTTAGTTAGTTAGTTAGTTAGTTAGTTAGTTAGTTAGTTAGTTAGTTAGTTAGTTAGTTAGTAGTTAGTTAGTTAGTAGTTAGTTAGTTAGTTAGTTAGTTAGTTAGTTAGTTAGTTAGTTAGTTAGTTAGTTAGTTAGTTAGTTAGTTAGTTAGTTAGTTAGTTAGTTAGTTAGTTAGTTAGTTAGTAGTTAGTTAGTTAGTTAGTTAGTTAGTTAGTTAGTTAGTTAGTTAGTTAGTTAGTTAGTTAGTAGTTAGTTAGTTAGTTAGTTAGTTAGTTAGTTAGTTAGTTAGTTAGTTAGTTAGTTAGTTAGTTAGTTAGTTAGTTAGTTAGTTAGTTAGTTAGTTAGTTAGTTAGTTAGTTAGTTAGTTAGTAGTTAGTTAGTTAGTTAGTTAGTTAGTTAGTTAGTTAGTTAGTTAGTTAGTAGTTAGTTAGTTAGTTAGTTAGTAGTTAGTTAGTTAGTTAGTTAGTTAGTTAGTTAGTTAGTTAGTTAGTTAGTTAGTTAGTTAGTTAGTTAGTTAGTTAGTTAGTTAGTTAGTTAGTTAGTTAGTTAGTTAGTTATAAGTACAATAAGTACATCTACCTTTTGCCCCCAAAAAACACTAAGTTTAATTTATGTGTAGCAATGAAGTACTTTTATGTATTGTTATTAAATTGTATTGTTATTATTGATAACAAAACGTCATTATTCACAGTTATGATGCATGACTTTAGCCTGAAAAAATAACAACAATTCGGCGATAAGAATTATTATTTCAGTTTTTTTTTTTTAATCATCCATGAAAAAACATTTCTTGGTTGTTGATCTTAAATTTATAATTATGACCTTATCAATGGGTACAAATGAGTTTTTGTTTGTGGTTTTAAGTGCACACAGATTTGGTGAACATGTACACGATCCCCATAATCCCATGGTTAGAAAATTAATTTGTTGTTTGAAATTATTGCGTGCGCATATAAATACATAAATTAAAATAATGTACATTCACAAAGTACGTATGTTAGAATATCAAGTGTACATCAAAAGTGGGTAAAGAGAGGATCGCTAAACATACATATGCAAAATAAACAAATGATCACACAAATAAAAGGGGAAGGTGAGCGCACCGAAATGAGGGGATTCTAAGAGATCACACACTCATTTCAATGAGTTTTGTTTAAATGAGAGCTTTCTCAAAAAAAAAAAATTGAATTTTGTTTAAATAAATTCAAACAAAATAGAATTTGACAACAAATGTAATTCTCTTTATAGTAATTTTTTGTCTAAATTTGCCTTAAAGTATATGTTCTCTATGAAAAGTTTTTGCTTTGAATTTCTTATTATTTACATTTAGTTTACCCACCTCCTTTTTGAAAGCTCATTTTCTCAACAAACTACTAAAACTTCACTTATTTAAAATATTCAGTATAAAAAAACATTTATTCATTCTGTTTTATTTTGTATCATAAATAAAACATAGGAAAATTTCACAGTCAGCACAATTTGTTATTCCATACAATTTTATGCTTTTTTAGTTGATTTAATAACAACTGCTTCCTTGGGTAATAGCACTACACTATTGCTGGAAACTTTATCGCTAAAGATTTAAGAAAAATAGGAGATTATTTAGAAGTTGTATTCTTTAGAAACCAGTTTTTCAAGCTTACCCGTTTCTTCTAATGGATTTATCTGTTACCACAACATATTCAAATTCTGGGGATAAGTTGCTGAAAAGTTCATTTAAGTTGATCGTTTGTACCGAATCAAAGATGTTCATCAGGGTTATGAAAGTGAAATCACCGACAAGGGAACTGCAAAGGACAAGTTGATTTAAAGTGATGATTCTACGGTTAAAAAGCTTTTGTACTAAAGCTTTTAAGCTTTACTTAAGATTTTGAAATTTCAAAGCTTTTAAGTTCTACTAAAGCTTTTAAGCTTTACGTAAGTTTTTAAAATTTAAAAAGCTTTTAAGAATTTTAAAGCTCTATTAAAACTTTTAAGCTTACTAAAGCTTTTAAGCTTTCTAAAGCTTTTAAGCTTTCCTAAAGCTTAACAAAAGCTTTTACGTTTTACTAAAGCTTTTAAGCTTTACTATGGATTTTAAAATTTACAAAACTTTCAAGCTTAACAAAAGCTTTTAAGAATTTTAAAGCTCTATTTTAAGCTTTACTTAAACTTTTAAAGTTTACTTAAACTTTAAAGGTTTACTAAATCTTTTAAACAGTTATAGTAACTTTAAAGCTTAACTAAAGCTTTTAACTATTTATAAAGCTTTTAGACTTTACTAAAGCTTTTAAGTTTTTCTAAAGCTTTTAAGATTTACTAAAATGTTTAAGCTTTATTAATGATTTTTAGCCTAATTAGGGAGTTAAAGCTTTCCTTAAAAGAGTTTATGTTTTCAGAAGAGTTTGAAGCTTTAAGAAACTTTTAAGCATGACTAAAGCATTATAACAAGATCTGCAATATATACTCACCGCTTAACAGCCAAAACATCATGATTATATGCCTTAACCTCTGTTTCACCATCTCTCAAAGTGCTTTCCGCTCTCAACAATTGCAATTGTTTGAAAATATTCAAATGACTGAGAGAAATACCACGTTGACGTTTAAGATTTTCCGTCTTATACTGAGGACTCACCGGCAACCATGTGGTGTTACCAGTAGAAAATCCAGCATTTAACTCATCACTCCACTGGAAGGGTGTACGGGCTGGATCACGTGAACGACTTTCGTAACCGTCCTCTGCACCATTACAGGCCTGAGGATCAACAGTTTCTTGCCAAGAAATCCAGACATCAGTCATGCCAATCTCTTCGCCATTATAGGTTACACTGCAGCCAGGTAAAGTCAATAGCAACATATTAAACATGTCAATACGATCTGCACCAAAACGAGAACCCACACGATTTTTATCATGATTACCCACCACCCAATTGGCGGTACGTCCAGCAGGCATTTTATTCAGCCATTCATTAATCAAATTGGCATAATGATAGGCATCAGAATCATTCCACAGATAACTGATCATTTGAAAATTGAAAGGGATTTGAGCGCCCTCTGCTGTAGAATTGCCATAATATTGCATGACTATTTCTATGGGAGACCAGGTTTCAACCATAAGGATTCTGCAGACAGCAATATTTTCAATAAAATTTAATTTTTTACATGCAAATTGAAACACTACCTTTCATCGCCGCCATGATCCTTTTGGAATTGTTGCAAAACCTGACGCCATTCATATACCAAATGAGGAGTTTCTGGTTGATCCACAGTGTAGATATGATGCACATAACCATAATCATCTGGATCATTAGTCCAATCATTGCGTGGCTCATCTGGATAATTACCTTCAGCATCGGGAGCTATTTCAAAAGCATGATATATAGCATCTACGCGAAAGCCATCAATGCCTTTTTCCAACCAAAAACGTAAAATATTCTGCAAAGAACTCAATTTAAAAATTTTCCATAAAAGATTTCTAAAACTTACATTCATTGCCTCTCGAACTTTGGGATTGCGGAAATTGAAATCCGGTTGCTTTTTATGGAACTGATGTAAATAATACTCCTGACGCCCCTCATGCCATTCCCAGGCTGAACCTCTAAATACACTGACCCAATTATTGGGCACCGTTCTGGTACCATTCACAATTTTACCCGGATGCCATACATAATAGTCTTTATACTCCGGATCTCTATTGGCCGATTTTATAAACCACTCACACTCATCACTCGAATGGTTGGGCACAAAATCCAATATTATTCTTACACCCTGTTCCTTGGATTTTTTCATTAATTCCTCAAAATCTTCCATGGTACCAAACAAGGGATCTACCTCAGTAAAATTGGAAATATCATAACCAAAATCGGCCATGGGGGATTTGAGAAAAGGCGATAGCCAAGTAGCTGCTATGCCTATTTCCTTCAAGTACGCCAACTTACTGGTTACACCCTTTAAATCACCCACACCATCACCATCGGAGTCCTTAAAAGAACGTGGATAGATTTGATAGAATGAGGCCGTTTCCCACCATGCTTTAGTTTTAGCTTCTGTGAGTGTATAACTACAAACTGCTAACAGCACTGCTACCGCTAACGTCCACTTGCTTGCCATGCTTGCTGACTATTAATTGCATTGGCCTGATTATGTTCTTTAGAAAGCTTAAAATTTCTATTCTTTATGACTTTCGTAATAGTATTAAGGAAATTTTGTTTATCTTTACTACTTAATTTTATTTTATAGTGATTAGAAAATGAAATGAATTTAGGCGATAATTGATAGCTATTTATAACGTTATAAAATTTCATATCTTTATTGTAGTTTTGATTTGATGTTGTGCCATTAAGCATAAATATGATGTAGTAGTGGTCAGGAAAATGAGGAGGTGAAGAGAAATTAATTGAACTAGGAATAAATGTAAAACTCAATTAAACCTAGAAAAAAACTGGAATTGAACTAGAACTGAACTAGAACTGAACTAGAACTGAACTAGAACTGAACTAGAACTGAACTAGAACTGAACTAGAACTGAACTAGAACTGAACTAGAACTGAACTAGAACTAAACTAGAACTGAACTAGAACTGAACTAGAACTGAACTAGAACTGAACTAGAACTGAACTAGAACTGAACTAGAACTGAACTAGAACTGAACTAGAACTGAACTAGAACTGAACTAGAATTGAACTGGAACTGAACTAGAACTGAACTAGAACTAGAACTGAACTAGAACTGAACTAGAACTGAACTAGAACTGAACTAGAACTGAACTAGAACTGAACTAGAACTGAACCAGAACTGAACTAGAACTGAACTAGAACTGAACTAGAACTAAACTAGAACTGAACTAGAACTGAACTAGAACTGAACTAGAACTGAACTAGAACTGAACTAGAACTGAACTAGAACTGAACTAGAACTAAACTAGAACTGAACTAGAACTGAACTAGAACTGAACTAGAACTGAACTAGAACTGAACTAGAACTGAACTAGAATTGAACTGGAACTGAACTAGAACTGAACTAGAACTAGAACTGAACTAGAACTGAACTAGAACTGAACTAGAACTGAACTAGAACTGAACTAGAACTGAACTAGAACTGAACTAGAACTGAACTAGAACTGAACTAGAACTGAACTAGAACTGAACTAGAACTAGAACTGAACTAGAACTGAACTAGAACTGAACTAGAACAGAACTAGAACTGAACTAGAACAGAACTAGAACTGAACTAGAACTGTACTAGAACTAGAACTGAACTCGAACTAAACTAGAACTGAACTAGAACTGAACTAGAACCGAACTAGAACTGAACTAGAACTGAACTAGAACTGAACTAGAACTGAACTAGAACTGAACTAGAACTGAACTAGAACTGAACTAGAACTGAACTAGAACTGAACTAGAACTGAACTAGAACTGAACTAGAACTGAACTAGAACTGAACTAGAACTGAACTAGAACTGAACTAGAACTGAACTAGAACTGAACTAGAACTGAACTAGAACTGAACTAGAACTGAACTAGAACTGAACTAGAACTGAACTAGAACTGAACTAGAACTGAACTAGAACTGAACTAGAACTGAACTAGAACTGAACTAGAACTGAACTAGAACTGAACTAGAACTGAACTAGAACTGAACAAGAACTGAACTAGAACTGAACTAGAACTGAACTAGAACTGAACTAGAACTGAACTAGAACTGAACTAGAACTGAACTAGAATTGAACTAGAACTAAACTAGAACTGAACTAGAACTGAACTAGAACTGAACTAGAACTGAACTAGAACTGAACTAGAACTGAACTAGAACTGAACTAGAACTGAACTAGAACTGAACTAGAACTAGAACTGAACTAGAACTGAAGTAGAACTGAAGTAGAACTGAACTAGAACTGAACTAGAACTGAACTAGAACTGAACTAGAACTGAACTAGAACTGAACTTGAACTGAACTAGAACTGAACTAGAACTGAACTAGAACTGAACTAGAACTGAACTAGAACTGAACTAGAACTGAACTAGAACTGAACTAGAACGGAACTAGAACTGAATTAGAACTGAACTAGAACTGAACTAGAACTGAACTAGAACTGAACTAGAACTGAACTAGAACTGAACTATAACAGAACCAGAACTTAACTAGGCCAATATTTTTGATCCAATTCATTTGCAACGAGTTAAATAAAATCAATTATTTAAAAATCGATTGTAATCTCATGTAAAACCTTATCTAATTCAAAAATAAATTCTAGACGGACCATTCTACAATGATTACCCCCCACAACTGTTAAGGGATTTTAAATAATTTACAAATGCATTGAAAAGTAATTAAATCCAATTACCAGCTAACAAATACGTGCTTATATTGTTATTTAAAAAAAATATACAAACGGTTATAAATATTCAGTTCTTACTAATTTACTGCACTCTAAATAAAACAATAATCAATGAAAAAATACTCACTAATCCACAACTGATATCGGTACCGTAAACAACAACATCTACTTAAGTTAAAATAAAAGTAAAAATCTTATCAAATTTATGTTTAAGGTATTTTTGATTAAAAACTAAAAATTTTTAAAATAAGACACTTATTTGTCTTTAAACAGTGCAGTGATCAACATGGTTCGAGTAAAGTTAAGGTTGGGCCAACTTTTTGTAGTGTTGGCAGTATTTCTAGTGAGTTCACAAGCTGAAAATTTAAAGTGGTGGCAAACGGCCTCTTTTTATCAAATCTATCCCAGATCTTTTAAGGATAGTGATGGTGATGGAGTGGGTGATTTGAAAGGTTTGTCAGCAAGCTTTTTCAATCCATAAAGGTTTGACAAATATTAAAAATATTCTAGGTGTTACCCAACAGCTGCCTTATTTAAAGGAAATCGGTATTACCGCCACTTGGCTGTCTCCTATTTTCACCTCTCCTATGGCTGATTTTGGTTATGATGTAGCCAATCTTACTGAAATTGATCCCATATTTGGTACCATGGAGGATTTTGAGGCTTTAGTAGAGACTGCCAAAAAGATTGGTGTAAAAATTATTTTAGATTTTGTACCCAATCACACTAGTGATGAGTGCGAATGGTTTATTAAATCGGCGGCCAATGATCCTACCTATAAAGACTTTTATGTTTGGCATCCGGGTAAAATTGTTGATGGTGTGAGACAGCCTCCAACCACCTGGATCAGTGTGTTCCGTGGTAGTATGTGGACTTGGCATGAGGGAAGACAGGCCTTTTATTTGCATCAATTCCATGCTAAGCAACCGGATTTGAATTATCGTAATCCTAAAGTTATGGAAGCCATGAAGGTAAGAAAATCGATGAATAGAAAAAACAATTCTTAAAGAATGTGTTATTTTTCACTTTAGGATGTTTTACGTTTCTGGTTGCGCAAAGGTGCTTCCGGTTTTCGTGTCGACGCTGTACCTCACAGTTTTGAAATTGCTCCCGATAGTGATGGCAATTACCCCGATGAACCACGCAATCCCAATAATAATGATCCTGAAGATTATGAATATTATCAACATATTTATACCACCAATCAACCGGAAACTATTGATATGATTTATCAATTCCGTGAGGTAATGGAAGAAATGAATAAAGAGTTGGGAGGTGATGATCGCATTCTAATGACTGAAGCCTATGCTCCTTTGGATGTGATCATGCAGTATTATGGCAATGCCACACATGATGGTGCTCAGATCCCCTTTAATTTTGAATTAATTAGTAATTTGAAGAACGATTCTACGGCCTATCACTACGAGGAACTGATCAACAATTGGTTGAGTAATATGCCCGAAGGTAGATCTGCCAATTGGGTGGTGGGTAATCATGATAGTAATCGTGTAGCCTCACGTTTGGGAGAAGATAAAATTGACTTAATCAATATGTTGGTATTGACTCTACCCGGTTGCAGTGTTAACTATCAGGGTGAGGAAATTGGCATGACAGATGTTTGGATTTCCTGGAATGACACCGTAGATCCTCAGGCTTGTCAGTCGAATCCCCAAAACTATGAAAGATTAACACGTGATCCGGTGCGTACTCCCTTCCAATGGAATGATGACCCTTTTGCCGGTTTCACAGAAGGTTCTTCCACCTGGCTGCCAGTAGCGGATAATTATAAATTGGTTAATGTTAAGCGTGAGAGAGGCATTTCTCAAAGTCATTTGAATATCTATAAACAATTGCAAGAACTAAGAAGAGAGCCTACTTTACAGCAAGGCCTGGGTGAGGTAAAAGCTTTAAGTGCGGGAGTTTTGGCTATTAAACGGTAGAATTTTCCATTTTTATATTGTAAGCTTTTAAAAATCAGTTTTCTTTTCTTACTTTTTAGTTCCTTGGGCGGCTATCCTTCCTATGTTATTCTGCTAAACTTAGGCAACAATGTGGAATCTTTAAATTTGAATAACTCGTTTTATGGTCTGTCCTCTAAACTGCAATATGCTCTAGTAACCGATACTAGTCCTAGACGTAAAGGTGATTACTTGGATACAGCCTCAGTATTATTAATGCCTAAAGAAGCGGTTGTTCTTAAGACTGTTTAAGATTAATAAAATGTAAATATAATAAATTTCATAGTACGAATTCAAAAACTAGTTTGTAGATAAATTTTGGTTCCGGTTCACTTCTAGTTCAGATCTAGTTTAGTTCTAGTTTAGTGTTAGTTCAGTTCAAGTTCGATACTAATTCAGTTCTAGTTCAGTTTTAGTTCAGTTCTAGTTCAGTTCTAGTTCAGTTCTAGTTCAGTTCTAGTTTAGTTCTAGTTCAGTTCTAGTTCAGTTCTAGTTCAGTTCTAGTTCAGTTCTAGTTCAGTTCTAGTTCAGTTCTAGTTCAGTTCTAGTTTAGTTCTAGTTCAGTTCTAGTTCAGTTCTAGTTCAGTTCTAGTTCAGTTCTTGTTCAGTTCTAGTTCAGTTCTAGTTCAGTTCTAGTTCAGTTATAGTTCAGTTATAGTTCAGTTCTAGTTCAGTTCTAGTTCAGTTCTAGTTCAGTTCTAGTTCAGTTCTAGTTCAGTTCTAGTTCAGTTCTAGTTCAGTTCTAGTTCAGTTCTAGTTCAGTTCTAGTTCAGTTCTAGTTCAGTTCTAGTTCAGTTCTAGTTCAGTTCTAGTTCAGTTCTAGTTCAGTTCTAGTTCAGTTCTAGTTCAGTTCTAGTTCAGTTCTAGTTCAGTTCTAGTTCAGTTCTAGTTCAGTTCTAGTTCAGTTCTAGTTCAGTTCTAGTTCAGTTCTAGTTCAGTTCTAGTTCAGTTCTAGTTCAGTTCTAGTTCAGTTCTAGTTCAGTTCTAGTTCAGTTCTAGTTCAGTTCTAGTTCAGTTCTAGTTCAGTTCTAGTTCAGTTCTAGTTCAGTTCTAGTTAAGTTCTAGTTCAGTTATAGTTCAGTTATAGTTCAGTTATAGTTCAGTTATAGTTCAGTTCTAGTTCAGTTCTAGTTCAGTTCTAGTTCAGTTCTAGTTCAGTTATAGTTCAGTTATAGTTCAGTTATAGTTCAGTTCTAGTTCAGTTCTAGTTCAGTTTTAGTTCAGTTCTAGTTCAGTTCTAGTTCAGTTCTAGTTCAGTTCTAGTCCAGTTCTAGTTCAGTTCTAGTTCAGTTATAGTTTAGTTCTAGTTCAGTTCTAGTTGAGTTTTAGTTCAGATCTAGTTCAGTTTTACTTCAGTCCCAGTTCAGTTCTTTCAGTTCTATCAATCCATCGTCCATTAAACAATAATCCACTTCAAAAACAAACAAAAAATACAATAAGGGTAATATGTTTTATTATGAAAACATTTGTATAAATATTTATGACAAGACATTACAACTCGATTAGTAATTTACAATCTTTATCGTTTAAACCAATATAATACAATGGCTTCGTAGGGCATCAAATAAATACGTCCACTTAAATTGACTTTATCGCTGAAAAAAGTATAAAAATAAGATAGAAATTTATCAATTTATATTAAAAGATAAACTTACCCCTTATTGTGAGTAGAATGGGCACTCACTAACACAAATTCATAAGTCTTCGAACTCAACCCTTCGACAGATTCCAATTTGTTACCCATATTAACCAAAACCATGTATTCTTCTTCATCGGGTTTAGCTCGGATTATTTGAAAAACTTGTTCGCTTACAGCTTTATACGAGAAGCCATTCTTACCCTTAACATTTTTAAAAGCTTTGCTATGCTTAAGCTTTTGCAAACCCTTGTAAATTTGCAACGTGCTACGGGCCACTTGACGTTCTTGTTCTACATTATAAATTTTGTAATCCTGAGCTATGGGTAACCAGGTCGTAGAGCCCCGAGAGAAACCAGCATTTTCTTGTGCATTCCATTGCATGGGTGTTCTTTCGGGATCACGATCATCACATGATATGGCGGTACATTCTGTGGGAACATTAGACATGCCAATTTCTTCACCATAATAGGTTACAGGGGCACCGGGAAGGGAATGGACTATGATATTGAGTAAATCTACTTTATGTCTACCCATACGTTCAGCTACACGATTATTATCATGATTGCCTATAACCCAATTGGCAGTTTGATGAGTCTTCCACATGGTATCCATCCAATAGTTGCAGGAATTCTCCACATCTTTGGCAGTGGAGAAGCCATTCAAATACATTAATTGGAAATTCATGGGCAATTGAGTACCACGATGAGTGCCATTGCCAAAATATAAACTAAGAGTTTCTACCGAGGAGTAAGCTTCGGCTAACAAGATCCTATTTTCCACAATTATTTAAAATTAAATTTGTGTTAAAATTTATTTTACCTAAAGTTACCTGGTGTCTCCACCATTTTTCTGTTGATATTCCTCCAAAAATGCTCGCCATTCATATAATAGTTCTATGGTGGAATACTGATCTTTGGTATAAATATGATCATGATATTCATAACTATTGGGATCGGAAGACCAACCACTAATCGGTTCATCGGGATAAGAGCCATCGTCATTAATTTTCTCAAATATATGGGGAACAGCATCAATTCGGAAACCATCCACACCACGATCTAACCAATATTCCAAAACTCCCAACATATGTTGCCTTACCAAAGGATTCGAGAAGTTGAAGTCGGGTTGTTTAGCTTGAAATTGATGTAGATAATACTGCTGACGTTCATCATGCCAGGTCCACATGGAACCACCAAAAACTGAAACCTTTTGGGAAACAAATAGTTATAAAATGTATTTCTTTGGATGAAGAATACTTACCCAATTACTTGGTGGTTGTCTTAGTGTAGAATTCTGAGGATCTAATTTACCATCATGCCATACATAAAAATCCTCAAAACCCTCCTCTTTTCTTATAGACTTTTGAAACCATTCACATTCATCGGATGAATGATTGGGTACAAAATCCAATAACACTTTTACGCCCAATTGTTTAGCCTTTGCAATCATTTCATCAAAATCTTCCAAAGTGCCAAAAATGGGATCAATACGTGTAAAATTTGATATATCATAACCAAAATCTGACATGGGAGATTCAAATACCGGAGACAACCAAGTGGCCGTAACACCTATTTCCTTTAAATATTCCAATCTAGATGTAATACCCTTCAAATCACCCACACCATCATCATTGCTATCTTGAAAGGATCTCGGATAGATTTGGTAAAGTGAAGCACTTTCCCACCAATCACTTTTAGCTAGAGCTTGCCTGATGCCCCAATTAAAGGCCAGAAAGGCCAAGACGCTTGCGGCCACTCTCGAGTTCATGGCGTTGAAGACTAATTTAATGTTTTCTTTTAAAATTTTAGTTCTGGCAATCGCTTCGAACCTATATCACCTTAATATGCATGTATTCTTTATCATCGATATTATTAAATTTATAGTAACGATTATTTTAGCGCGCTTAGATAATGCGAGTAACAGTCATAGCTGTGATATGGTTCGGGGAAAAAATAATAATGTATAACAAAATGTTTTATTAGTGGCCAATATATATGGTAGATAACGTCATTAATATGTTTAGATATTAAACTATATTATTTATCAAGTACGCGGTATAAAACGAACGAAAAGGTACTATAACTTTGGTACTAATGGAAAATATGTAGCTTTAATTAGCAGAGCTATATCTTAACATTTATTTATGATCTAAACGCGATATTTTTTCATGAATCTAGTTCTAGTTCATTCCAGTTCAGTTCTAGTTCAGTTCTAGTTCAGTCTAGTTCAGTTCTAGTTCTATTCAGTTCTAGTTTCTAGTGTTCTAGTTCAGTTCTAGTCAGTTCTAGTTCAGTGTCTAGTTCAGTTCTAGTTTCAGTTCTAGTTCAGTTCTAGTTCAGTTCTAGTTCAGTTCTAGTTCAGTTCTAGTTCAGTTCTAGTTCAGTTCTAGTTCAGTTCTAGTTCAGTTCTAGTTCAGTTCTAGTTCAGTTCTAGTTCAGTTCTAGTTCAGTGCTAGTTCAGTTCTAGTTCAGTTATAGTTCAGTTCAGTTCTAGTTCAGTTCTAGTTCAGTTCTAGTTCAGTTCTAGTTCAGTTCTAGTTCAGTTCTAGTTCAGCTCTAGTTCAGTTCTAGTTCAGTTCTAGTTCAGTCCTAGTTCAGTCCTAGTACAGTTCTAGTTCAGTTCTAGTTCAGTTCTAGTTCAGTTCTAGTTCAGTTCTAGTTCAGTTCTAGTTCAGTTCTAGTTCAGTTATAGTTCAGTTCTAGTTCAGTTCTAGTTCAGTTCTAGTTCAGTTCTAGTTCAGTTCTAGTTCAGTCCTAGTTCAGTCCTAGTACAGTTCTAGTTCAGTTCTAGTTCAGTTATAGTTCAGTTCTAGTTCAGTTCTAGTTCAGTTCTAGTACAGTTCTAGTTCAGTTCTAGTTCAGTCCCAGTTCAATTCTAGTTCAGTTCTAGTTCAGTTCTAGTTCAGTTCTAGTTCAGTTCCAGTTCAGTTCTAGTTCAGTTCTGGTTCAGTTCTAGTTCAGTTCTAGTTCAGTTCTAGTTCAGTTCTAGTTCAGTTCTAGTTCAGTTCTAGTTCAGTTCTAGTTCAGTTCTAGTTCAGTTCTAGTTCAGTTCTAGTTCAGTTCTAGTTCAGTTCTAGTTCAGTTCTAGTTCAGTTCTAGTTCAGTTCTAGTTCAGTTCTAGTTCAGTTCTAGTTCAGTGCTAGTTCAGTTCTAGTTCAGTTATAGTTCAGTTCAGTTCTAGTTCAGTTCTAGTTCAGTTATAGTTCAGTTCAGTTCTAGTTCAGTTCTAGTTCAGTTCCAGTTCAGTTCTAGTTCAGTTTCTAGTTCAGCTCTAGTCAGTTCTAGTTCTAGTTCAGTTCTAGTTCAGTCCTAGTTCAGTCCTAGTACAGTTCTAGTTCAGTTATAGTTCAGTTCTAGTTCAGTTCTAGTTCAGTTCTAGTTCAGTTCTAGTTCAGTTCTAGTTCAGTTCTAGTTCAGTTCTAGTTCAGTTCTAGTTCAGTTCTAGTTCAGTTCTAGTTCAGTTCTAGTTCAGTTCTAGTTCAGTTCTAGTTCAGTTCTAGTTCAGTTCTAGTTCAGTTCTAGTTCAGTTCTAGTTCAGTTCTAGTTCAGTTCTAGTTCAGTTCTAGTACAGTTCTAGTTCAGTTCTAGTTCAGTCCCAGTTCAATTCTAGTTCAGTTCTAGTTCAGTTCTAGTTCAGTTCTAGTTCAGATCTAGTTCAGTTCAAGTTCAGTTCTAGTTCAGTTCTAGTTCAGTTCTAGTTCAGTTCTAGGTCAGTTCTAGTTCAGTTCTAGTTCAGTTCTAGTTCAGTTCTAGTTCTAGTTCAGTTCTAGTTCAGTTCTAGTTCAGTTCTAGTTCAGTTCTAGTTCAGTTCTAGTTCAGTTCTAGTTCAGTTCTAGTTCAGTTCTAGTTCAGTCTAGTTCAGTTCTAGTTCAGTTCTAGTTCAGTTCTAGTTCAGTTCTAGTTCAGTTCTAGTTCAGTTCTAGTTCAGTTCTAGTTCAGTTCTAGTTCAGTTCTAGTTCAGTTCTAGTTCAGTTCTAGTCAGTTCTAGTTCAGTTCTAGTTCAGTTCTAGTTCAGTTCTAGTTCAGTCTAGTTCAATTCTAGTTCAGTTCTAGTTCAGTTCTAGTTCAGTTCTAGTTCAGTTCTAGTTCAGTCCAGTTCAGTTCTAGTTCAGTTCTAGTTCAGTTCTAGTTCAGTTCTAGTTCAGTTCTAGTTCAGTTCTAGTTCAGTTCTAGTTCAGTTCTAGTTCAGTTCTAGTTCAGTTCTAGGTCAGTTCTAGTTCAGTTCTAGTCAGTTCTAGTTCAGTTCAGTTCTAGTTCAGTTCTAGTTCAGTTCTAGTTCAGTTCTAGTCAGTTCTAGTTCAGTTCTAGTTCAGTTCTAGTTCAGTTCTAGTTCAGTTCAGTTCTAGTTCAGTTCTAGTCTAGTTCAGTTCTAGTTCAGTTCTAGTTCAGTTCTAGTTCAGTTCTAGTTCAGTTCTAGTTCAGTTCTAGTTCAGTTCTAGTTCAGTTCTAGTTCAGTTCTAGTTCAGTTCTAGTTCTAGTTCTAGTTCAGTTTCTAGTTCAGTTCTAGTTCAGTTCTAGTTCAGTTCTAGTTCAGTTCTAGTTCAGTTTCTAGTTCAGTTCTAGTTCAGTTCTAGTTCAGTTCTAGTTCAGTTCTAGTTCAGTTCTAGTTCAGTTCTAGTTCAGTTCTAGTTCAGTTCTAGTTCAGTTCTAGTTCAGTTCTAGTTCAGTTCTAGTTCAGTTCTAGTTCAGTTCTAGTCAGTTCTAGTTCAGTTCTAGTTCAGTTCTAGTTCAGTTCTAGTTCAGTTCTAGTTCAGTTCTAGTTCAGTTCTAGTTCAGTTCTAGTTCAGTTCTAGTTCAGTTCTAGTTCAGTTCTAGTTCAGTTCTAGTTCAGTCAGTAGTTCAGTTCTAGTTCAGTTCTAGTTCAGTTCTAGTTCAGTTCTAGTTCAGTTCTAGTTCAGTTCTAGTCAGTTCTAGTTCAGTTCTAGTTCAGTTCTAGTTCAGTTCTAGTTCAGCTCTAGTTCAGTTCTAGTTCAGTTCTAGTTCAGTTCTAGTTCAGTTCTAGTTCAGTTCTAGTTTCAGTTCTAGTTCAGTTCTAGTTCAGTTCTAGTTCAGTTCTAGTTCAGTTCTAGTTCAGTTCTAGTTCAGTTCTAGTTCAGTTCTAGTTCAGTTCTAGTTCAATTCTAGTTCAGTTCTAGTTCAGTTCTAGTTCAGTTCTAGTTCAGTTCTAGTTCAGTTCTAGTTCAGTTCTAGTTCAGTTCTAGTTCAGTTCTAGTTCAGTTCTAGTTCAGTTCTAGTTCAGTTCTAGTTCAGTTCTAGTTCAGTTCTAGTTCAGTTCTAGTTCAGTCCTAGTTCAGTTCTAGTTCAGTTCGAGTTCAGTTCTAGTTCAATTCTAGTTCAGTTCTAGTTCAGAATCACATTAAATATTTTTTGATAATTTTAAAACTTATTAAGAATCTTTATTAAATTCATTATACCCTACACCACTTTAGTGGGGAGGGTATATTGGATTTGTGCTGATGTTTGTAACGCACAATAATATTGGTCCTATACCCACCTTAAAGTATACCAATCGGCTTAGAATCATTTTCTGAGTCGATTTAGCTATGTCCGTCCGTCTGTCCGTCCGTCCGTCTGTCCGTCCATGTAAACCTTGTAATCAAACTACAGGTCGCAATTTTGAAGATAATTCAATGAAATTTGACACATGATCTTCTATTGGCCCAGGGACGAAGCCTATTGAAAATGGTTAATATTGGTCCATTATTTCACCTAGCCCCCATACAACTGAGCCCCCGAATAGGGCTTGTAAACCTTGTAATCAAACTACAGGTCTCAATTTTGAAGATAATTCAATGAAATTTGGCACATGATCTTCTATTGTCCCAGAGACGAAGCCTATTGAAAATGGTTAACATCGGTCCATTTTCTCATCTAGCCCCCATACAACTGAACCCCCGAATAGGGCTTGTAAACCTTGTAATCAAACTACAGGTCGCAATTTTGAAGATAATTCAATGAAATTTGGCACATGATCTTCTATTGTCCCAGAGACGAAGCCTATTGAAAATGGTTAACATCGGTCCATTATTTCACCTAGACCCCATACAACTGAAAACGTCGAATAGGTATTTTAAGTTTATAATTATGTTTAATATACTCGTATCTCGACAAAAAGCTGCAAAACCAAGTTCTATACTAGCCTTGATGACTCGCATGAATTTTATAATTATAGGGTCTCATTTGACCATAGCCCCTATACAAATCCCCCTTCAAAATTTGACTTAAATGTCCACAATTTTATTCAACAATAAATGGCTTAAGTATATGTATCTGACACAAGTCAACTTAAATGCTTTATTATGAAAACTAAATCACATTTTATTTTTGTAACAGGTGTAGGGTATTATATGGTCGGCCTCGCCTGACTATAATTTCTTGCTTGTTTTACATATAAAATTTTTCTCCACTTAAGCCGCCCATTTCAAAATCACTGCTTCATTGGGCATCAAATACAAACGTCCACTCAGATCGGCTTTATCGCTATAAAGAGATAAAAAAGCTTTCAGAAATATTTCTTAATGTTAATCCAACCACTTCCAACTCACCCCTTAATATGTGGTGAGAAAGTATTCATCAAAACATATTCATAAGTTTTTGAGCTTAAATTCTCCACATATTCCAACTTATCACCCATATTGACCAAAATCATGTATTCCTCTTTATCAGGAACAGCTCTTATAATTTGAAATATTTGCTCTGTTAAAGCTTTATATGAGAAACCTCCCTCTCCTTTGGTGTTCTTAAAAGCTGCAGTCTTCTTTAACTCTTGTAAACCTTTAAATATTTGCAAAGTACTGCGTCCTATTTGGGACTCAGTTTCAACATTATAAAATTCATAATCCTGAGACAAAGGCAGCCAAGTTTTGGCAGCTTGTGAGAAGCCAGCATTAACTTGTGAATTCCATTGCATGGGTGATCTTTCGGGATCGCGATCCTCACAGGAGGAGGGAGTACATTCGGTTATGGCATTAGTCATGCCCAGTTCCTCGCCATAATAAGTTATTGAAGTACCGGGCAAAGTGTGTACAATGATATTTAATAAATCTACTTTATTGGTGCCAATACGATTGGCCACTCTACTGCTGTCATGATTACCCACCACCCAATTGGCAATTTGATGTTCTTTCCACATGGTATCCATCCAGGCATTAGCTAAGGATTCTACATCTTTAGCTGTTGAAGTGGATACTAAATCCATTAGATTGAAATTCATGGGAATTTGGGCTCCCTTATTAGTGGCATTAGCAAAAGCTAAACTGAGAAAATCAATGGGAGAGTAGGATTCGGTTAAGAGAATTCTAAAAATAGAAAAATAAATGTAAAACGTTTAAACTAGTTTTTAAAACCCGCATCCAGAACTTACCTACTATCACCACCATTTTTAGCACGGAAATCATCCAAAAATGCTCTCCACTCATACAGTAACTCTATCGTAGGATACTGATCCTTTGTGTACTTATGTGTATAATAATCATAAGTATTAGGATCAGAAGAAACGCCACTGATTTCCTCATCGGGAAAAGAACCATCATCATTACGTTTCTCAAAAATATGAGGAACAGCATCAATACGAAAACCATCTACACCACGTTGCAACCAATACTCCAAAACCTTTAGCATATGTTGACGTACCAAAGTATTAGAATAATTTAAATCGGGTTGTTTAGCCAGAAACTGATGCAAATAATACTGTTGGCGCTCCTCGTGCCAGGTCCACATAGGACCACCAAAAATGGAATTCTAATTAATATAAAAATAATAGAAAATAAAATTGTATTTAAACCCATTTTAAAAACTTACCCAATTACTTGGTGGTATTTTTTTACTCGAATCCGTAGGATCTACTTTACCATCATGCCACATATAGAAATCCTCAAAACCCTCCTCTCTTTTCACAGACTTCTGAAACCATTCATGCTCATCGGACGTATGATTGGGCACAAAATCTAATAAAATCTTCACCCCCAATTGTTTGGCCTTCGCTAACATTTCATCGAAATCATCCAAATTGCCAAAGGTGGGATCAATACGTGTAAAATTCGATATATCATAACCAAAATCAGCCATAGGTGATTCAAATATGGGCGACAACCAAGTAGCTGTTATACCGATATCTTTTAAGTATTCCAATCTCGAGGTAATACCTTTTATGTCACCCACACCATCACCATCGCTATCTTGAAAGGATCTAGGATAGATTTGATAGAGGGAAGCATTTTCCCACCATTCTGATTCCTGTTTTTTGACCACTGCCTGACAGCCCAGGGAAACTGTTAAATAGGCGGACAAATATACGACTACACTCCACTTCATCGTGTTAAACACTGATCAGACTGTTTTGTGTAACTATTACATCTTGACAGAGAGTGCTTTGTTTTGGGAAATTTTTCAATTGTTTTTACGTACTTATCGGGTTTTAAGTATCTTGTTAGCTTAAATTGCTTGCAGTGTTAGCAAAATGTGTAATGAGAGGAAAATCTTTAATGCAAATACATACTTGATTTTTTTTGTAAGGTTTAAGTGGTTCGAAAACACTGACAATGGAAAATTAGTTGACAGCTGTTTAATTTTGATTAGAGAATTGAAGGAGGAATTAAATAAAAAATTGTAATTTTAATTATAAAATAACTATTTCGAAAATGTTAGTTTAAATTATCAGCTAATGTAGTTTCTACTTAAAACTGATCTTTTAGAACTAGTATAGATCAGATTAGCTAATTTCAGTTCTAGTTCAGTTCTAGCTAAGCGCTAATCCAGTTCTGGTTCAGTTCTAGTTCAGTTCTAGTTAAGTTCTAGTTCAGTTCTAGTTCAGTTCTAGTTCAGTTCTAGTTCAGTTCTAGTTCAGTTCTAGTTCAGTTCTAGTTCAGTTCTAGTTCAGTTCTAGTTCAGTTCTACTTCAGTTCTACTTCAGTTCTAGTTCAGTTCTAGTTCAGTTCTAGTTCAGTTCTAGTTCAGTTCTAGTTCAGTTCTAGTTCAGTTCTAGTTCAGTTCTAGTTCAGTTCTAGTTCAGTTCTAGTTCAGTTCTAGTTCAGTTCTAGTTCAGTTCTAGTTCAGTTCTAGTTCAGTTCTAGTTCAGTTCTAGTTTCAGTTCTAGTTCAGTTCTAGTTCAGTTCTAGTTCAGTTCTAGTTCAGTTCTAGTTCAGTTCTAGTTCAGTTCTAGTTCAGTTCTAGTTTCAGTTCTAGTTCAGTTCTAGTTCAGTTCTAGTTCAGTTCTAGTTCAGATCTAGTTCAGTTCTAGTTCAGTTCTAGTTCAGTTCTAGTTCAGTTCTAGTTCAGTTCTAGTTCAGTTCTAGTTCAGTTCTAGTTCAGTTCTAGTTCAGTTCTAGTTCAGTTCTAGTTCAGTTCTAGTTCAGTTCTAGTTCAGTTCTAGTTCAGTTCTAGTTCAGTTCTAGTTCAGTTCTAGTTCAGTTCTAGTTCAGTTCTAGTTCAGTTCTAGTTCAGTTCTAGTTCAGTTCTAGTTCAGTTCTAGTTCAGTTCTAGTTCAGTTCTAGTTCAGTTCTAGTTCAGTTCTAGTTCAGTTCTAGTTCAGTTCTAGTTCAGTTCTAGTTCAGTTCTAGTTCAGTTCTAGTTCAGTTCTAGTTCAGTTCTAGTTCAGTTCTAGTTCAGTTCTAGTTCAGTTCTAGTTCAGTTCTAGTTCAGTTCTAGTTCAGTTCTAGTTCAGTTCTAGTTCAGTTCTAGTTCAGTTCTAGTTCAGTTAGTTCAGTTCTAGTTCAGTTCTAGTTCAGTTCTAGTTCAGTTCTAGTTCAGTTCTAGTTCAGTTCTAGTTCAGTTCTAGTTCAGTTCTAGTTCAGTTCTAGTACAGTTCTAGTTCAGTTCTAGTTCAGTTCTAGTTCAGTTCTAGTTCAGTTCTAGTTCAGTTCTAGTTCAGTTCTAGTTCAGTTCTAGTTCAGTTCTAGTTCAGTTCTAGTTCAGTTCTAGTTCAGTTCTAGTTCAGTTCTAGTTCAGTTCTAGTTCAGTTCTAGTTCAGTTCTAGTTCAGTTCTAGTTCAGTTCTAGTTCAGTTCTAGTTCAGTTCTAGTTCAGTTCTAGTTCAGTTCTAGTTCAGTTCTAGTTCAGTTCTAGTTCAGTTCTAGTTCAGTTCTAGTTCAGTTCTAGTTCAGTTCTAGTTCAGTTCCAGTTTAGTTCTAGTTCAGTTCTAGTTCAGTTCTAGTTCAGTTCTAGTTCTAGTTCAGTTCTAGTTCAGTTCTAGTTCTAGTTCAGTTCTAGTTCAGTTCTAGTTCAGTTCTAGTTCAGTTCTAGTTCAGTTCTAGTTCAGTTCTAGTTCAGTTCTAGTTCAGTTCTAGTTCAGTTCTAGTTCAGTTCTAGTTCAGTTCTAGTTCAGTTCTAGTTCAGTTCTAGTTCAGTTCTAGTTCAGTTTAGTTCAGTTCTAGTTCAGTTCTAGTTCAGTTCTAGTTCAGTTCTAGTTCAGTTCTAGTTCAGTTCTAGGTTCAGTTCTAGTTCAGTTCTAGTTCAGTTCTAGTTTCAGTTCTAGTTCAGTTTTCTAGTTCAGTTCTAGTCAGTTCTAGTTCAGTTCTAGTTCAGTTCTAGTTCAGTTCTAGTTCAGTTCCTAGTTTCAGTCTAGTTCATTTGTCTAGTTTCAGTTCTAGTTCTAGTTCTAGTTCAAGTTTCTAGTTCAGTTCTAGTTCAGTTCTAGTTTCAGTTCTAGTTTCAGTTTTCTAGTTCAGTTCTAGTTCAGTTCTAGTTCAGTTCTAGTTCAGTTCTAGTTCAGTTCTAGTTCAGTTCTAGTTCCGTTCTAGTTCAAGTTCTAGTTCAGTTCTAGTCAGTTCTGTTCAGTCTAGTTGCAGTTCTAGTTCAGTTCTAAGTCAGTTTAGTTCAGTTTCGTTCAGTTCTAGTTCAGTTTCAGTTCAGGTTCTAGTTTTCCAGTTCTAGTTCAGTTCTAGATTCAGTTCTAGTTTCAGTTCTAGTTCAGTTCTAGTTTCAGTTCTAGTTCAGTTCTAGTTCAGTTCTAGTTCAGTTCTAAGTTCAGTTTCAGTTCAGTTCTAGTTCAGTTCTAGTTCCGTTCTAGTTCAGTCTAATCAGTTCTAGTTCTAGTTCAGTTCTAGTTCAGTTCTAGTTCAGTTCTAGTTCAGTTCTAGTTCAGTTCTAGTTCAGTTCTAGTTCAGTTCTAGTTCAGTTCTAGTTCAGTTCTAGTTCAGTTCTAGTTCAGTTCTAGTTCAGTTCTAGTTCAGTTAGTTCAGTTCTAGTTCAGTTCTAGTTCAGTTCTAGTTCATTTCTAGTTCAGTTCTAGTTCGTTCTAGTTCAGTTCTAGTTCAGTTCTAGTTCAGTTCTAGTTTCATTTCTAGTTCAGTTCTAGTTCAGTTCTGTTCAGTTCTAGTTCAGTTCTAGTTTCAGTTCTAGTTCAGTTCTAGTTCAGTTCTAGTTCAGTTCTAGTTCAGTTCTAGTTCAGTTCTAGTTCAGTTCTAGTTCAGTTCTAGTTCAGTTCTAGTTCAGTTCTAGTTCAGTTCTAGTTCAGTTCTAGTTCAGTTAGTTCAGTTCTAGTCAGTTCTAGTTCAGTTCTAGTTCAGTTCTAGTTCAGTTCTAGTTCAGTTCTAGTTCAGTTCTAGTTCAGTTCTAGTTCAGTTCCACTTCAGTCCTAGTTCAGTTCTAGTTCTGTTCTAGTTCAGTTATAGTTCAGTCCTACGTTCCATTTAATTTTTTAATAATAATATATTTTTGAAATTATTTTATATGCCTACTTTTTAAAGAACCAATCCTTAGAAAAAGCTTGAATGCCATTATTAAGTTCATTTTATTTTTTACTCTTTTAAAAATTTCTTGCTGAAGTCTTCAACAAACCACTAATTGTGTTGCTTATGGTTACTATTACCACTTGAAATTTGTATTTTGCTCATATTATTAAATTGTAATAAAATTCTATATTTTGTGTTGCAGATACATTTTCTTCTTTAATTAACACCACTTAAATATTTTTTATTATTTTTTATTATTTTTTGTTTTTTTTTTTATATTTATTTTTTTGTAAATATAAAGTAGACTTTCTGGAATATAAGAACATTTTTAAGCTGTTTTTTTCCTTTTTTTTTATAAAATTTTAATTAAAAGTTTTCATTTACCACAAATTTGAAGATTATTAAAAAAATATAGATTTACTTAAAATAGAACAGAACTAACTAAAGTGAACTTAAATTCTAGTGAAATCAAATGCTTCATTAATTGGCAAAGTTTTAATCAAAACTATTTTAAATTTAGTTTTAACAATGCAATATTTATTTATGTATATTTGATATGATTAACAATTTTTGTATAATTTTAAACCAAACGCAAGACATAACCAACATAACCTTTGGCCACAAAGTTTGAAGAATCCACAAGTTGTCTAGAAAGGAAAATAAAGTTAAAGAAATAATTTTATAAATGTGTAAAGAAAACTAGTGTTACCCCTCTTGTAAACCGGATTGTAACGAGCTGACTACCACTTCAACCTGAGAGCCAACCTTATCAGAAAATTGACTTAATTCAATAGCAGCATCAGAGCCACCAATGTTCAAAATAACCAAAAAGGAGTCGGCTTCAGCATCGTTAGCAGATGAAGGAGATCTAGAGAACATTTGAATACAACTACAATTCTATAAAGTAAAATTTAACCCACCTTTCATAGATCAATACTTGTCCTTGGACATGTGGATCAACTTTTCTGCCACTAAAAGCTGGTTCCTCTTTCCTTAGGCGGGTTAGACGTTTAAAGATTTTCAAATGACTATTGTCATCCTGTAGTTGTTGTTGTACATTTTCCTGTTCATAGCCGGAACCCACCGGCAACCAAGTTTTATCAGCCGAACTGAAGCCAGCATTTTTCGAGGAATCCCATCTGAAAGGTGTTCTAGCAGGATCTCTGGTATATTTTTCATAAGTATCGCGGCCAGCATTACAACCCTGAGGATCTACAGTATCCTCCCAGGAAACATCAACATCTTCAGCGCCATATTCTTCACCCTTTACATATAAAAAACAAATTATTAAAATCCTATATAATTTTCCTACATATTTCTCTAACTTACATTATAAGTCACTGCTATGCCGGGTAAGGTCTGCAAGAATATATTGATCAAGTCCTTACGTTCGGTACCCAAACGTGAAGCCAATCTACGATTATCATGATTACCCAATACCCAGTTGGCAAAGGTGCCATCAGGCATATTATCCAACCAATGTGTGACATAGTATTGAAAATCGGCAGCCCTGCTGCTCTTGGTCAAGCCCGATAGCATTTCAAAATTAAAGGGAATATGTGAACCATTGCGCTCACCATCACCATACATTAGCATTAGGTTCTCGAAACTAGTGTAAGCCTCGGTTAATAAGATCTTGGTGGAGGAATTATGTTCACGTTTCCAGTTTTCGATAACCTCACGCCATTGATAAATCATTTCGGTGGATTCGGGCAAGGAGTTAGTATAGGGATGTTTCAAATGACACCAATCCGTGGGATCAGGACAGGCATTAGACTCATCTAAAGGTTCATCCGGATAAGTGCCAGTTCTGGCATCAATTTCATTTTCAAACAGGAAAGGTACAGCATCAATACGAAAACCATCGATGCCATGATCTAACCAAAATACCAAAACATCTTTCATGGCCTGGACTACGGCAGGATTGCGGTAATTAAGATCAGGTTGTTTAACACCAAATTGATGTAGATAATATTGCTGTCTCTGATCATTCCATTCCCAGGCAGAGAATTTGAATTGCGAAAGCCAATTGCTAGGAGGATCACGTTTGCCGGTAGAGGGATTATAAACACCATCATGCCATACATAGAAATCGCGATATTGAGAATCATTGGCCACCGACTTTTGGAACCATTCATGCTCATCACTAGTATGATTGGGTACAAAATCCAAAATTAAATTAATGCCCACTTCATGAGCTTTCTCCACCAAAGCCAAGAGATCATCCAAAGAACCATACTCTCCCTGTATTTGATAATAATCGGAAATATCATAACCAAAATCAGCCATGGGCGATTTCATAATGGGCGACAACCAAACACCATCCATGCCCAAATCCTTAAGATATTGAATTTTCTCAGCCACACCTTTAGAAAAACTATTATTACAACAATACTCTGCAAAAATTTTTACCACAACTCACCATTTAAATCACCTATGCCATCACCATTGCTGTCCTTAAAAGATCTAGGATAGACCTGATAGAAATTGCCATTTTCCCACCAATCTCTGGCATTAGCTGTTAAGGCTAAACCCACTATTAAAATGGGTAATAATTTGAACATTTTTGTTCTTAAATAGTTAAAGAAAGTCCGTTATGAGTAAGTTCAGTATTTGAACTGTGTTTGTCGTGGCTAAAGATCAATGATCTTATATAGTCCAGCTTCCCAAGACATTGTTTATCATTTGTCATATTTAAGCAACTGTTTCAATATTATTGCAATAATTTATTTTTAAAACTACCGGGAAATTTATTTAACTGTCAAGTTTGAATGCCGGTAAATATTTAATGTGATCATATTGGAGTTACACAAATTAAATATTTGTTGCGATATAAACAAATTATTTAAATTGTAATTGTGAGTAACTCGGTGGTAAACACTGTTAAGCTTAAAAAAATAAACAAAATATTTACATTGTTTATCTAGTTTTCAAGATCAGGAGCCATCTGACTGATCGAGACACATTTTTCCATATGAAAACTTTGTCTGATCGAGACACATTTTCTATACGCAAACTGTTTCAGATCGAGATACATCTTCTATACGAAAACTGTGTCTGATCGAGACACATTTTCTATACGAAAACTGTGTCTGATCGAGACACATTTTCTATACGAAAACTGTGTCTGATCGAGACACATTTTCTATACGAAAACTGTGTCTGATCGAGACACATTTTCTATACGAAAACTGTGTCTGATCGAGACATATTTTCTATACGAAAACTGTGTCTGATCGAGACACATTTTCTATACGAAAACTGTGTCTGATCGAGACACATTTTCTATACGAAAACTGTGTCTGATCGAGACACATTTTCTATACGAAAACTGTGTCTGATCGAGACACATTTTCTATACGAAAACTGTGTCTGATCGAGACACATTTTCTATACGAAAACTGTGTCTGATCGAGACACATTTTCTATACGAAAACTGTGTCTGATCGAGACACATTTTCTATACGAAAACTGTGTCTGATCGAGACACATTTTCTGTACGAAAACTGTGTCTGATCGAGACACATTTTCTATACGAAAACTATGTCTGATCGGGACTAAAATTCTATACCAAAACGGTGTCTGATCGAGACATATTTTCTATACGAAAACTGTGTCTGATCGCGTCACATTTTCTATACGAAAACTGTGTCTGATCGCGTCACATTTTTTATATGAAAACTGTGTCTCATCGAGACACATTTTCTATACGAAAACTGTTTCTGATCGAGACACATTTTCTATACGAAAACTGTGTCTGATCGAGACACATTTTCTATACGAAAACTGTGTTTGATCGAGACACATTTTCTATACAAAAACAGTTTCTGATCGAGACGCATTTTCTATACGAAAACTGTGCCTGATCGAGCCACATTTTCTATACGAAAACTGTGTCTGATCGAGACACATTTTCTATACGAAAACTGTGTCTGATCGAGACACATTTTCTATACGAAAACTGTGTCTGATCGAGACATATTTTCTATACGAAAACTGTGTCTGATCGAGACACATTTTCTATACGAAAACTGTGTCTGATCGAGACACATTTTCTATACGAAAACTGTGTCTGATCGAGACACATTTTCTATACGAAAACTGTGTCTGATCGAGACACATTTTCTATACGAAAACTGTGTCTGATCGAGACACATTTTCTATACGAAAACTGTGTCTGATCGAGACACATTTTCTATACGAAAACTGTGTCTGATCGAGACACATTTTCTGTACGAAAACTGTGTCTGATCGAGACACATTTTCTATACGAAAACTATGTCTGATCGGGACTAAAATTCTATACCAAAACGGTGTCTGATCGAGACATATTTTCTATACGAAAACTGTGTCTGATCGCGTCACATTTTCTATACGAAAACTGTGTCTGATCGCGTCACATTTTTTATATGAAAACTGTGTCTCATCGAGACACATTTTCTATACGAAAACTGTTTCTGATCGAGACACATTTTCTATACGAAAACTGTGTCTGATCGAGACACATTTTCTATACGAAAACTGTGTCTGATCGAGACACATTTTCTATACGAAAACTGTGTCTGATCGAGACACATTTTCTATACGAAAACTGTGTCTGATCGAGACACATTTTCTTTACGAAAACTGTGTCTGATCGAGACACATTTTCTATACGAAAACTGTGTCTGATCGAGACACATTTCCTATACGAAAACTGTGTCTGATCGAGACACATTTTCTATACGAAAACTATGTCTGATCGAGACACATTTTCTATACGAAAACTATGTCTGATCGAGACAAATTTTCTATACGAAAGCTGTGTCTGATCGAGACACATTTTCTATATGAAAACTATGTCTGATCGAAACACATTTTCTTTACGAAAACTGTGTCTGATCGAGACACATTTTCTATACGAAAACTGTGTCTGATCGAGACAAATTTTCTATAAGAAAACTGTGTCTGATCGATACACATTTTCTATACAAAAGTTGTGTCTGATCGAGACACATTTTCTATACGAAAACTGTGTCTGATCGAGACACATTTTCTATAACAAAAAAGTTAGATTCAAAACCTGGGACAACATTTTTTTACAAAATATTTGTTTATTTCAATTAATCATAAACAAAACTATCTAATATTGACTAAATCTCCCATACAAAGTCACTTCAAATTAATAAAGTTTAAGAGTATTTATTTAAGATAACTAAAGTACGTTCGTTCGATACATAAATTGATACAAGAAAATCATCATTGTTATCGAAAACATTGCTACAAACTTGAATTGTAACTTCAAGAATTTATAAACAAATACTTGACTCTAGTATATGTAAACCTGATAAGATCTTTTCCAAAACAACACTACTACACAGTAAATCCAAACTAGAAAAATCACATTTATTAACAAATAATAATAATACCCCCTTCAATGGGAATCAGAAATTGGTCATGCATGAGTAAAGTGTTTTGTCGCCCAAAAACTACACTGGAAGACGCCGTTTGAAGTAGGTATTTGTAAGAAAGTTTAGGAAATTGCTTGATTTGATTGAGTTTTTTTTCATTCTCAAATGTTGACAAAACAATTGCAATTTTTGATAAGATTTAAAACAACTAATATTATTAGATTTTTAAAAAGTAGTTATTTTTTTATAAAAGCAGGTTGTCTTTAACGAAATGTCAGTAGTTTTAATTTAAATTTTATTATTTAAAGTTTAATGGAGCGCGGGTTTTGATTTAATTGAATTTAAATTGAAACAGTTTTATAGACGATATGGAGTTATTGGGAAAATTTATGTTATTATTTTCCCTAGTGGCTGGTAGTTTAGCCAAGGATTGGTGGGAGAATGGCAATTTTTATCAAATTTATCCACGTTCTTTCCGCGATAGTGATGGTGATGGTATTGGTGATTTGAATGGTAAGGAATAAGGATCTAATTTTTTTTTACGATCGAGAGACATTGTCTTTATGAAAAACTCCTCTGAACTTGAGATATTTTCTACATGAAAAATTTCGGTGATCGTGATACATTTTCTATATGAAAAATGTCGCTGATCGTGACACATTTTCTATATGAAAAACGTCTTTGATCGTGAGAAATTTTCTATACGAATTATATCACTGATCGTGAGACATTTTCTATACGAAATATGTCTCTGATCGTGAGACATTTTCTATACGAAATATGTCTCTGATCGTGAGACATTTTCTATACTAAATATATCTCTTATCATGAGCCATTTTCTATACGAATTATGTCACTGATCATGAGCCATTTTCTATATGAAATATGTCTCTGATCGTGAGATATTTTCTGTACCAAATATGTCTCTGATCGTAAGAAATTTTTTATACAGAACATTTTATCTGATCATGAGACATTGTCTGTACAAAAACCGTATCTGATCGTGAGATGTTTTCTATACGAAACTGTCAATGATCTATAAATATTTTACTTATGAAAACTGATTTTGATCGATAACCTATTTCTTTACATAAAATCTCTCTGATCTACAGATATTGGATTGTAATATTTGATCTTGTCACATTATCTTTTCAGGTGTTTCTGAAAAGCTGCAATACTTGAAAGACATTGGATTCACAGCCGTATGGCTTTCACCCATTTTCAAATCTCCCATGGCTGATTTTGGTTATGACATCTCCGATTTCTATCAAATCCATCCCGAATACGGTACCATGGAAGATTTCGAGAATATGATCAAAAAGGCTAAAGAAGTTGGCATAAAGATTATTTTGGATTTTGTACCCAATCATTCGAGTGATGAAAATGAATGGTTCAAGAAATCGGTTAATAATGATCCTGATTATCGTGATTTTTATGTGTGGCACAATGGTCGTATCAATCCTACTACGGGAGAGCGTGAACCGCCCAGCAATTGGTTGAGTGCTTTCCGTTATAGTGCCTGGGAATGGAATGATCAAAGACAACAGTATTATTTGCATCAGTTTGCCATTAAACAGCCTGATTTGAATTATCGCAATCCCAAGTTGGTGGAGGAAATGAAAAATGTTATGCGTTTCTGGTTGGGCAAGGGCATAGCCGGTTTTCGTATTGATGCTGTGCCTTTTCTGTTTGAAAAGGAATTGGATAAGGATAATATGTATCCAGATGAGCCGGTTATTGAAAATGTAGCCTCCTGTCCCGATCCAGATGATTATTGCCATTTGCAGCATATTTATACTAATGATCAACCGGAAACTTTTGATATGGCTTACCAGTGGCGCGCCTTGGCCGATGAGTTCAAAAAGGAACATGGTGGTGATACTAGAATTTTATTGACCGAGGCCTATACCAGTTTTGAGAATATTATACGTTTCTATGGTGATGGCGTACGTAATGGTTCTCATGTACCCTTCAATTTTGATTTTCTTTCCAATATATTCAATGACACCTCGGCTGAGACTATAGTACAACACATCACTAAGTTTTTGGATGCTATACCCAAGGATGTGTATGCCAATTGGGTTTTGGGTAATCATGATAATAAACGTTTGGCCTCACGTTTGGGTATTAATCGTGCAGATTTGTTTAACATTTTGTTGCAAACATTGCCGGGTAATGCTGTTACTTATAATGTAAGTTGAAGGGAAATTATAGAAGTAGTATGGTTTAAGAGATTTGGCTTTATTTTAAAACAGGGTGAAGAGTTGGCTATGCATGATGTTTTCATTTCTTGGGAAGACTCGGTAGATCCTCAGGCTTGTAATGCCAATCCTCAGACTTATTATGGCTATTCAAGAGATCCCGCCAGAACTCCTTATCAGTGGGATGCTTCTAATTTGGCAGGTAGATGGAAAATCAGCCTAACGTTAAACTTTTTTATAAACAAACTATTTCAATCGATTTAAGGTTTCACCACTGGCGATCATACCTGGCTGCCAGTAGCTGATGACTATCAATCCAACAATGCCTTGGCTCAATTGCGTGCTCCTCAATCTCATTTGCAGATCTTCAAAAAACTAATCAAATTGCGCAAAGAACCCTCTTTCCAAGATGGTGAACTTAAAATTCAAGCCATAGCCAATGATGTCATTATCTATTCCCGCCAGAAGGCCGGCAGTGATTTGTATGTGATTGTCTTGAATTTAAGCAAAAATGATCAAACCATCAATATCAATAGTTATTATGATATGGGCTCCAAAGCGGAAATTATTACCACTTCCATACAATCCAAACATAGTGATGGGTAAGTGAAAAACTAACTATTTATTCTTATCTTTTTGAATCGAAAATGTCTTTCTTTCCTTAGACAAACTGTGGATCCCTCACAATTCCAGATCGAAGCTGAGGTAGGCGCTGTTCTAGTTAAAGTTTAAAAAGATATTAAAACAGTTTTCTTAACAATTTTTATTATAAATAAAAATCTATAATTAATTTCTTTCCTTTAATCTTAAATGTACACCATTTTCTGATTTTAATGTCAATACTGCTGACAATATCGGTTCATATTTATGTTGTTGTGGTTTATTATGTTTTTGTGGTCCCAGAAATGTACTGACATAACCATCCTTAGAGGCCAATTCATCGAGAGCGGGTAATATTTCAAAATTACGCACAATTTTTGAGACCACAGTTTTAATTTCCAATTGAGCAAATTTTTGTCCTATACAATTGCGTGGACCTGCACTAAACGGTACATATTCGAAGGGGTTTTGTTTTTCTGTTCTCTGTGTTAAATCAAAACGTTCCGGTTTGAAACGATAAGGATCGGGAAAAGATTTGTCATTGTAACCCAAAGCCATGATGAATATGTTTAAGGAAGTGTTTTTGGGTATCGGTTTGCCATCTAAAGGGACCAAAAACTCAAACTTAATATAATATTCTATAAATGCTTTAAACAAACTTACTTATGTTATAATCCTTTTCGGTAAATCTGCCGATCATGGGTACACTGGGATACAGACGTTGAGCCTCTTTCAAAACCAAATCTAAATATTTCATTTCCGACAATTCCTGAAAGCTGGCATCTCTTTTCATATTACCACCCATTACTCTTTGCTGTTCTTCGTAGACTTGTTGTTGAACGCCCAGATGACGCGATAGCAAGTATATGGCAAATGTTACTCCCGAGGTGGTGGTATCATGACCCTCAAATATAAATGTTGAAACTTCTTCATAGATTTCTTGGGTATTTAAGGGACGACCATCTATGGTGGATGATAGCAGCGTATCCAAAAAGGCCATTTTACGTTTGCTAAATTCATCTTCAACAGTTTCGGTTTTGTGGACCTCCTCTTGTTTGCGTCTTTCAATGCGTTTTTCAATGACCTGGAAAAAGGAGAAAATTAAGCGGATTTTGCGGAAAAGTCGGATTTTAAGTGAATCCGGAATTTGGAC
Source organism: Lucilia sericata (assembly GCF_015586225.1). NCBI lineage: Eukaryota > Metazoa > Arthropoda > Insecta > Diptera > Calliphoridae > Lucilia > Lucilia sericata. Next base: position 23,213 of record NW_023995476.1, on the reverse strand, counting down.
CTTATAGGAATTTCACTGAAATGTATTTGTGTTACAGATTATGTATCTGGCAACTCTTTATAAAACGATCTGTTTTGTAACTGCCTTAGCATATGCAACCTTTTTGTGCCACAAGATCGTTACGGTAATAAATTAAATGGTTATAAAAACCGTTATAAAAAGATCTCATAGGCAAGGCCACAAGAGAATCTTTTATAAAGACAAGTATGCAATGTTTCTTAGTAAATATTAAACTCACCTCATATGTAAAATCTTGTAAAGTTTTCAGGGTCTTGCAGAAATCTTTGTAATCGGGGAAAAATCTGTATATAGAATCATTACGTTTCAAAGGATGAAATGCACGCATGTTGATATTGTAGCACATACTAGATGAAGAGAAACAAATACAATTTTATTTAAAACCTCTACAAAATCAAACAAATCCTTAGATAAACCTACTCCTTAAAAGCATTAACAATTTCGGCATCATGATTATCCATGGCATTAATATGAACACCCATGGCGGTATCTAAAATCGAAAACAATACTTAATAGAAATCTTAACTTAAAATTTTCATATAAGCCAACCCACCACATATAACATCCAAAGTCAAATAATGAGCCTGATCCTGAAAATCTATAATGGTATCTCCCTTCGCCACATTTTTCAATTTCTCCACAAATTTATTGCAATTTTCATTCATGACTGCATGGAAATCTTGCAAAATCTTAAAATGAAATGAGGGTGTTATCATTTTGCGATGTTTATGCCATTTCGCCCCAGTGCTGGTCAATAGTCCTTCACCCAACCAGGGATGCAACATATCATAGATATCGGATTTTTGTATTAAGCTATTACTGGATAAAATAAACTATAATTTTGTTCTAGTTAAAATGTACTTCTCTTAAAGTAAGAAATTCCAAAAAACTTACCTCCACATCCTTAACATTGGACACCACTATATTCAGATATGGCCCAATCCATACCGTATAATTATCTTGTTTGTATTTATAAAACCATGTAAAGAAATTATCTAAAATTTCTGTAAATTGATAAGAAAGTAAATGCAAAAACATAACATTAGAAATTGTTCAAAAAGGGGGTGATGAGGGTGGTTGTTGAACTTTGCAATTTGATAACCAATAATATAATTTTTTAATTTTTTTATTCATATATTGTTAAGTCATTGTGTTTACATTCTTATGCATGTTCAAATATAACGTTTTTAAACGCCAATAAAATTAAGCTGATAAAAGTACTTGACATACATACATATGAATACTTATACACACATAGAAAGGTATGTATTGCTGTGAACTTACTATAAAAATAGAAAATTTGAATTTGGTATAAAAATTGCGTTGAACAAGTTTAATACTATGACTGTCAGTTTTTCAATAGTATCTGTAGTAACGTTTATAGTCTAGTCAATAGTTTAAATTAAAATCTAGTAAAAAGTATAATCTAGTTAAAGAGTAATCTATAGTCTAGTATTTTATTGTATCTGCAGTAAAATGTTTATAGTCTAGTCTATACTTAGTCTAGCTTATAATTTAGTCTATAGTCTAGCTTATAATTTAGTCTATAGTCTAGTCTATAGTCTTGTCTATAGTCTAGTCTATAGTCTAGTTTATAGTCTAGTTTATAGTCTAGTTTATAGTCTAGTCTATAGTCTAGTGTATAGTCTAGTGTATAGTCTATAGTCTAGTCTATAGTATAGTCTAGTCTAGTCTATAGTCTAGTCTATAGTCTAGTCTATAGTCTAGTCTAGTCTAGTCTATAGTCTAGTCTATAGTCTAGTCTATAGTCTAGTCTATAGTCTAGTCTATAGTCTAGTCTATAGTCTAGTCTATAGTCTAGTCTATAGTCTAGTCTATAGTCTAGTCTATAGTCTAGTCTATAGTCTAGTCTATAGTCTAGTCTATAGTCTAGTCTATAGTCTAGTCTATAGTCTAGTCTATAGTCTAGTATAGTCTATAGTCTAGTCTATAGTCTAGTCTATAGTCTAGTCTATAGTCTAGTCTATAGTCTAGTCTATAGTCTAGTCTATAGTCTAGTCTATAGTCTAGTCTATAGTCTAGTCTATAGTCTAGTCTATAGTATAGTCTAGTCTATAGTCTAGTCTATAGTCTAGTCTATAGTCTAGTCTATAGTCTAGTCTATAGTCTAGTCTATAGTCTAGTCTATAGTCTAGTCTATAGTCTAGTCTATAGTCTAGTCTATAGTCTAGTCTATAGTCTAGTCTATAGTCTAGTCTATAGTCTAGTCTATAGTCTAGTCTATAGTCTAGTCTATAGTCTAGTCTATAGTCTAGTCTATAGTCTAGTCTATAGTCTAGTCTATAGTCTAGTCTATAGTCTAGTCTATAGTCTAGTCTATAGTCTAGTCTATAGTCTAGTCTATAGTCTAGTCTATAGTCTAGTCTATAGTCTAGTCTATAGTCTAGTCTATAGTCTAGTCTATAGTCTAGTCTATAGTCTAGTCTATAGTCTAGTCTATAGTCTAGTCTATAGTCTAGTCTATAGTCTAGTCTATAGTCTAGTCTATAGTCTAGTCTATAGTCTAGTCTATAGTCTAGTCTATAGTCTAGTCTATAGTCTAGTCTATAGTCTAGTCTATAGTCTAGTCTATAGTCTAGTCTATAGTCTAGTCTATAGTCTAGTCTATAGTCTAGTCTATAGTCTAGTCTATAGTCTAGTCTATAGTCTAGTCTATAGTCTAGTCTATAGTCTAGTCTATAGTCTAGTCTATAGTCTAGTCTATAGTCTAGTCTAGTCTAGTCTATAGTCTAGTCTATAGTCTAGTCTATAGTCTAGTCTATAGTCTAGTCTATAGTCTAGTCTATAGTCTAGTCTATAGTCTAGTCTATAGTCTAGTCTATAGTCTAGTCTATAGTCTAGTCTATAGTCTAGTCTATAGTGCTAGTCTATAGTCTAGTCTATAGTCTAGTCTATAGTCTAGTCTATAGTCTAGTCTATAGTCTAGTCTATAGTCTAGTCTATAGTCTAGTCTATAGTCTAGTCTATAGTCTAGTCTATAGTCTATCTATAGTCTAGTCTATAGTCTAGTCTATAGTTCTAGTCTATAGTCTAGTCTATAGTCTAGGTCTATAGTCTAGTCTATAGTCTAGTCTATAGTCTAGTCTATAGTCTAGTCTATAGTCTAAGTCTATAGTCTAGTCTATAGTCTAGTCTATAGTCTAGTCTATAGTCTAGTCTATAGTCTAGTCTATAGTCTAGTCTATAGTCTAGTCTATAGTCTAGTCTATAGTCTAGTCTATAGTCTAGTCTATAGTCTAGTCTATAGTCTAGTCTATAGTCTAGTCTATAGTCTAGTCTATAGTCTAGTCTATAGTCTAGTCTATAGTCTAGTCTATAGTCTAGTCGTTAGTCTAGTCTATAGTCTAGTCATATCTAGTTAGTCTAGTCTATAGTCTAGTCTATAGTCTAGTCTTATAGTCTAGTCTATAGTCTAGTCTATAGTCTAGTCTATAGTCTAGTCTATAGTCTACTATGTCTAGCTATAGTCTAGTCTGTAGTCTAGTCTATAGTCTAGTCTACAGTCTAGTCTATATTCTAGTCTATAGTCTAGTCTATAGGTCTAGTCTATAGTCTAGTCTGTAGTCTAGTCTATAGTTTAGTCTATGGTCTAGTCTATGGTCTAGTCTATAGTCTAGTCTAGACTACAGTCTAGTAAAAAGTATAGTCTAGTCTATAGTCTAGTCTATGGTCTAGTCTATAGTCTAGTCTATAGTCTAGTCTATAGTCTAGTCTATAGTCTAGTCTATAGTCTAGTCTATAGTCCTAGTCTATTTAGTCTATAGTCTAGTCTATAGTCTAGTCTATAGTCTAGTCTATAGTCTAGTCTATAGTCTAGTCTATAGTCTAGTCTATAGTCTAGTCTATAGTCTAGTCTATAGTCTAGTCTATAGTCTAGTCTATAGTCTAGTCTATAGTCTAGTCTATAGTCTAGTCTATAGTCTAGTCTAGTCTATAGTCTAGTCTATAGTCTAGTCTATAGTCTAGTCCATAGATTAGTCTATACTCTAGTCTATACTCTAGTCTATAGTCTAGTCTATAGTCTAGTCTATAGTCTAGTCCATAGTCTAGTCTATAGTCTAGTCTATAGTTTAGTCTATGGTCTAGTCTATAGTCTAGTCTAGACTACAGTCTAGTAAAAAGTATAGTCCTTTACCTAGTCTATTGTATATTCTTAGTCTAGGCAATTGTTTGCAGAGTGATATTTTTCATTTATCCAACCTAACTAATAAAATTAACTCTGGCAAAAGAAATTTTTTGAACTCTCATATACACGCTACTATCCAACACAAATCTCATCGCAATCGCTTCAGTAATTTAGGAGTTATAACGTTTTGAAAATTGTGTCTTATTAACTCAGATTCCTTCAGTCTGGCAACACTGGTAAAAGAAATTTTTTTAAAAAAGTTAGCTTTGGTCAATAGCATTTGATTGCATATAATTATATTCAGAACACTTAAATACTTTCCAATTTTTACATATTTAAAAAAATTTTATATAAAATAAAAAATTTCAAAAATTTGGCAACTCTGGTAGAAAAGGTTTTTCTTAAAACAGATAGCCCAAATTAAAAGCTACCGTTTGACTCAAATCTCGCTTAAATCACATAAATACTTTCAGAGTTATAGCAATTTTTAAAATCCCTTGTTTTTTCCATTTTCCAAAACACGGCTACCCTGTCACGACATTGGTTCAGCGCCATCTATTGGTGGGGTACATGGTTTTTCAGCAAACGAAAAAATGCGTCCTTTAGACACAAACTTTCAAAACGCTATAACTCGAAAACTACTGAACCCATGTCAATGAGATTTATTTTGTATGAAAGGTGAGATATTGTAGATTTGAAAAAATTAGTTTACCAGAGTTGCCACATAGTTATTTTTTACATAGAGTTAAATTTGTTATTGTCTTCTATGAATCCACATACATTCTATGTTTTTAGATTTAAAACTTTAAAGTTATAGTTTTCCAAAAGCAAATCTTTCGCTCAAAGCACCCAAAACTTTTCCTGCCAGAGTTGTCAAGTAGTTGTAAGTTAAAACGCAGTTTTTAAAATTGGTTATAATAGTGTAATTTTAATTATGAATACAAATTTCATGGACTTAACGTTAAGCTTAAAAAATGTTACGTAATATTACTTTATTGCAATGTGGCAGCTCTGGTTGTGAAAATTCTGGGAAAATTAAGAAATGACGGGGTTTGCCGTATTTTGGAAAATTAAGCGAAATAAGGGATTTTTAAAGTTGCTATAACTCTGAAAGTATTGAAGGGATTTAAATGAAACTGGAGTCAAGTGCTAGGGTACTATTTAGGCTATTTGATTTAGAACAAAAAATTTGTCAATAGAGTTGCCAAACATTTGAAATTTCTGATATTGTATAAACTTTATTTAAATACGAAGAACATATTACTTTTCTGGTCGATCGGTAATTACATTTTTTGTTTTAATATCTTTTAAACACATTATGTCAATTTCAAACTCCGTTGGTGTACTCTAAACAAATTAAACATTTAAACAAAATTGTGTTTTTTATTATTTGAAACAAATGCATTTTGTTGATTCTGAGCGTGTTCTGAATTTTAAAAATGCTAAATAATAAACAATGAACATGCAAGTAATTAATTAATGATGAAACGCTTGCAAGTACATCTTGGCAATCATCATTGTTAGTGTGTAAGTGAATAAGCAAAAAATTTGTTATTAAATAAAACAAGATTAAAATTTTTATAATTTTGTTAATAAGTTTTAATTACCACCCAGCAAAAAAATTTTGAAGTTGTTAAAGAAGAAGGGATATTTTCATGATTTCTTTAGTAAGTATTCTATTTAATGCGTTTTAAATACATGCCTAAATTCTAATAAATTTGCCATCAGTGAAGGCATGAAAAATGCACCCAAATTCACTCATGTAACTCTACTATAGGAATTGTAATATTTTACTGTAATTTGGTATTATCTTAGGAGATTTAACGAAAACGTGCATTTCATACAATAAAGATTAAAAATGACATTAATTTTTTTATTAGATTTTTGTTAAAATTAGTAATATTAAGTCCATTAATAAGAGAAGGAAAAAACCAAGACTGCTTAACGGATTTTAAAACACAATGGGTATTTTTCCTCTGCATGAATTTAAATCCAATCAAAATCAGTTAGTTATGTTTTATCTTATTCTATTTTTGTCAATATCACTCAAAAAAATTATTTAAATATTGATAATTAAATCGAAGTACCATTAATGCATTTTTAAATAAATATAGTGCACCAATGAAAATTCGCTTGAGAATCATCGAATATTCATTGGTTACAAGAACTCATTTAAATGACGAACTATTTTTGCAAATACGAACCCATGCATGCCAATGACACGCTAATGTTAAAATCATGCATGTTTCCCCTAAATATGAACCAGTTCATTATCAGTTCAACCCATGCATTTACTACTTTTTTTGCACGTCTTTTTTTGCTGGGCAGTAATTTGAGCTATTAAATTGAAATGTTAATTTAATCAGTTGTTGACCAATTGTTATCTCAAAAAGCAAATTCAATCCAAATTTATTTATTGTTAATAATATTGTTTAAAAATTGCAATTCATGTGATAACAGATAAACAAAAATAGATTTTAAAAATTAGTTTTTTCTAATTTGTTTATAAATAATTTAGAGATAAGTAAGAAAATCAAAATTATGAGTTTTTAAAAAATTTGGTCTGGCTGACAACTGTCTGTGATAGTATTATACATTTTTTATAAACTTTTAAATCACTTGTTAAAAAAATTTAAAATTTATAAACTTATTCATATAAACTTGTTTAATTACCACTTGGCGTTTTCCCTGTTTGATGGGCATTGCCCACCAATGGTAATGTCTTGGGACCCGATGTATGTTTTACAATTTGTTTTATTTTATATGTTTTTAACTCTAAATATATTAGAGGTAGTATACAAGCCACCAATAATATAAATATAAACATTTTAGAAAATGTCTAAAATCTTTTAAACAATTTATTAATAAGATGCAGTCCCGAAATTTAAACCGTGCAAGTGTAGCACAAAATATGAACTAACATATTTCTGTAAAAGTTTATATTTTTATTAACATTTTTTTAATATTTTGTCTTCGCTACGATAAGAAACAACTGAATATTATTTTTATTATATTATTAAAGTAACAACAAAATATCTAAAAAAAAAATTAATAATGTTTATTTTTCTGTTCTAAATAACAAAAATTTTGTTTATTGTTATCTGTAAAGATCGTTTATTTTCATCCTAAAATTATGCTTAAAAACTTAAGAATATAATATGTTGAACACTGCATTACCATTTAACAAATTTTTCAGTGATCTGCATTATTAGCACTGCTTTATCTTTTATCCACTGTGTTTAAACGAAATATACTTTCTATATGAAAACGTCATCCGATAATTTAGTTTTGCTTTTGAAAATCTGACTGACTAACAACCACAACAAATCAGAAACAAATTATAATAACTTAAAACCATAATATCTATATTATGATATTTTCGAATCTTCATATACACGCTACCAATTCACACCAAACTGATCGAAATCGGTTCATTAGTTTCAAAGTTCTAACGTTTTAAAAATATGCCACTAATTTCCCATAGTCTGGCAACACTGGTAAACCAATTTTGTTTTATAACAAGTAGCCTTAGTCAATAGCTTTTGATTGCAGCTAATTTCAATCAAAACGCTTATGTAGTTTCAAAGTTGTACATATTTAAAGAAAGTTTAAATTTGACAAGAAAATTCAAACGTTTGGCAACCCTGTTGTCAAATTTTTTTCATAAATTAGATAGTCTTATTTAAAACCTAACGTTTGACTCTAGTTTCATATAAATCACTTAAATACTTTTCGAGTTATAGCAAATTTAATAAAACCTGATATTTTGTAATTTTTCAAAACACGGCAACCCTGTCACGATATCGGTTGAGCATGAGGTACTTTTGGGCTACATTATATTTCAGAAAACGAAAAAACTGCTTAAATCGGTTTGGTAGTTTCGATGTTACAAGACTTCAAATAATGTTATAATAGCATTGCAAATTAAAGAACTTTGGCAACCCTGGTTAAATAGTTTTTGTGAAAAACTAATAGTTTAAATTATAAGCTAACGATTGACTCCACTTTCACTCAAATCGCTCAAGAACATTCAAAGTTATAACAATTTTAAAAATCCCTAAAATTTCCCAATTTTCAAAAGTTGGTAACCCTGTTACTACATCGTTACAGCGCCATCTATTGGTGGGGCACATGGTTTTTCGGCAAATGGAAAAAATGTGACATGCAGACACTAAACATAAAAACGCTATAGCTCGAAAACTACTGTAGCGATTTGGATAAATTTTACATGAACTGGTAGGGAAGGAATTCAAAATTTATGAAATTTATTTTGCCAGGGTTGCCAGGCTATTGTTTTTCTTATATTGTTAAGAGAAAGAAATATTATTTGAAATCGCTGTTAATTTTATATAATCTGATTTTAGGACTTCAAATAATGGTTACTGAAGAGAAGAGCTTACAAGCTAAACCGTAAGACTTAGATTTCCAGGGTTGCCACGTGATGTAATATAAAAAATTGGATTATTTGTCAGACTTATTTGAGCTTTCATATCTGCAAAACTACAACTATGATACTATTGTCAATGTGATATAGATTCTCATTTTTACTATAACTAAGACAACCAGGGTTGCCAGTATGTAATATATCCAATTATTTAAAAATTTTCAAGGTGAACATTGCTTTTTAAGTCCAAGAAATTTTCATTACTAATTAAAATTTCACTATTTTAACAATTCTAAAAAACGCGTTATTTCTTCCAACTACTTGGCAACTCTGGCGGGAAAAGTTTTGGGTGCTTTGAGCGAAAGATTTGCTTTTCAAAAACTATAATTTTAAAGTCCTAAGTCTAATAACATAGAATATATATGGATTTATAAAAGTCAGTAATAAATTTAACCGTATACAAAAAATAACTATGTGGCAACTCTGGTAAACTAATTTTTTAAAATCTACAATATCTCACCTTTCATATGAAATAAATCTTATTAATATGGGTTGAGTAGTTTTCGAGTTATAGCGTTTTGAAAATTTGTGTCTGAAGGACACATTTTTTCGTTCGCTGAAAAACCATGTACCCCACCAATAGATGGCGCTGAACCAATGTCGTGACAGGGTAGCCGTGTTTTGGAAAATTAAGCGAAATAAGGGATTTTTAAAATTGCTATAACTCGGAAAGTATTTATGTGATTAAAGTGAAACTAGAGTCAAACGGTAGGTTTTAATTTACACTATCTGTTTTATGAAAAAATTATTTCACCAGAGTTGCCAAATTTTTGAAATTGTTAATATTGTGCATACTTTCTCTAAATATGTATAACTTTGAAATCCTACAAGCGTTTTGAGTGAAATTAGATGCAATTAAAAGGTATTGAATCAAGGTACTTCTAGCGAGACAAATTTGTTTACCAGAGTTGCCAGATTAGAGGAATTTGTGTAAATTAGAAACATATTTTTAAAACGTTATAACTTCAAAACTATTGAACCGATTTCGATCAGAGTTGTACCTTTTGAAAGCATGTGTATAAAAGATTCGAAAAAAATATTTTTCCAGAGTTACCAGATTGTTTTTTGTGAGGTTGGGTAAATGAGAAATGTCTCTTTGTTATTATAAATTGTATGTTATTTTGTTTGAAAATTCAAATAAAACACAAATTAATTGGTTTAATTTCATTGAAATAACATTTATTGGCCAACTTTTATTTATCAAAACTCATTTTCTATACAATAAAAGTATCTGTTGCATAAACAAATATCTTTTAGTTACAGTTTAAACATTTAAACTAATGTTTTTATTAGTTGTTTTCTTTTAATCTTAAATGTATTTTAAATTTCTAATAAAGCAAATTGTTGTCCAATACAATTACAAGTACCCGCCCTAAAGGGTACATATTCAAAAGGCTTTTGTCTTTCCATGTTTGGTGACAAATCAAAGCGATCCGGTTAAGGTGTGGAAATAATTTTTTTATTCTAATACAAGGACATGATGAAAACGATTGAAGTAGTAACTTAAGTATCAATTTGCCATCTGAAAAGATATAGAAACACATCAGCATTTATTATATTTTATAAGAAGCTCATGAAACTTACTTAGTATAATCCTTTTTAGTAAATATGGCTATTATGGGTACAATAGGATAGAAACGCTGTGACTCTATCAATAAATCCAGGAAGGCGTCATCACTTTTTATATTATCACCCTTTGCAGTTCTTCATAGAGTAGATGGATGTGTCTTAGCTGTAGTGGTAAGACTTTTTCAAAGATTCATCTTCAGAATAATCCATGTAATTGATCTGACCTTCTATAGTGGTATATAAAATTAAAAGATAATAAACAGTTAAATTAAGTATGTCAATTCTTGTATTTATATAGTTAATGTTTATTAGTGAATGGTGGACATTCGAGTCATTTTCTGAAGGGTATTTTCAACAGCATTTGTTCCTGGACCATAAGAGGCGTTCATGCAAAATTTCAACAAATTATTTTTACATGGACGCACAGACAGACAGACACACAGATAGATAGACAGACAGACGGATGGACAGACATAGCTTAATCGACTCAGAAAGTGATTCTGAGCCGCTTGGTATACTTTATATTTAAGATAAGAATTTTTATGTTATTTTTTATTATTTATAAGGATTTTATTTCAATTAATTAAATAACTACATAATTTTATTGTTAATATTAATTACAAATGTACTAGTATTAAGTTTAAATATTAAATAAAGAAAAATTATTGCATAATTTTATTAAATATCAGAATGAAAAGAGTTTAATTCCTGGAAAATCTAAAAATTCAGAGGTAAGTTGAAAGGAGTGTTTTTACAGGATTCTAAGCTTTATTAGATACAAAAACGGACAGTTTCTAGACACTTTAGGTCACGAGTTTAAAAAAAATCCGCAATTTTGATTAAATTAAAGGTCTCAAGGTTCATTGCTGAAGGTTCTTGCCTTGACTATTAAACAAAATTAATAGCCAACACAAGAACCTCAAATATAAGAAAACTCTTGATTCGAAATGAAATTTCGTGGGATATTTGGTTCAAAATTTTTGTTCTGAAATTTTTATGAAATATTGGACCTACCTCAATTCTGAAACCATTTTCGGATTCAGCATAGATTTTAGTTTTGAATGACAAATTTCAGTTGCCCTCGGCCTCAAGGTCCCGAAATAACAGCACAAATTGTTCAAAGTAAAAAAATTTCGGGAATTTTGATGAAGCAATGGACCTAGGTCCATTCTGAGTCCATTTTCGAATTCAGCGTGCGAATTTACCAGAAAGGTGTGTTTCCAGCCAGATTCGGCCGGTAGTTTTCGAGATTAAAGCAAACAAAAAAATAAATTTTTAAATTTTGTTGTAGTATGGGTCCTAGGTCCAGCATTCATCAAAATTTCTGATTTTTTTTTAATTTTTACTTGAAACTCGGAAACTACTGGCTGAATCTGGCTGGAAACTCACCTTTCTGGTAAAATCCCATGCTGAATCCAAAAATGGACTCAGAATGGACCTGGGACCAATATTTCATCAAAATTCCCGAAAAATTTTTATTTTAAGCAATTTGTGGTATGATAACGGGGTCTTGAGGCTTACAGCTCCAAAAGTTTGACATTCAAGATTAGTATTTGAGATGAATCCGAAAATGAACTCAAAGTGGACCTGAGACCAATATTTCATCAAAATTTCCGAACAGAATTTCCGACCGATTTTACCACCAAATTTATTGTTATCTCAAAATTTCCTCTATATTTGGCGGTTCTTGTCTTGACTATTGAAAACTTTGCTAGCCAAGACAAGAACCTTACATATTTGGAAAATCTTGATGTGAAATAAAAATTTCGTGGGATATTTGATTCAAAATTTTTGCTCTGAAATTTTTATGTAATATTGGACCTAGCTCAATTCTGAAACCATTTTCGGATTCAGCATAGATTTTAGTTTTAAATGACAAATTTCAGTTGCCCTCGGCCTCAAGATCCCGAAATAACAGCACAAATTGTTCAAAGTAAAAAAATTTCGGGAATTTTGATGAAACAATGGACCTAGGTCCATTCTGAGTCCATTTTCGGATTCAGCGTGCGAATTTACCAGAAAGCTGAGTTTCCAGCCAGATTCGGCCAGTAGTTTTCGAGATTAATGAAGACAAAAAAATAAATTTAAAATTTTGCTGTAGTATGGGTCCTAGGTCCAACATTCATCAAAATTTCTTATTTTTTTTTTTTATATTTTTGCTTCAAACTCGGAAACTACTGGCCGAATCTGGCTGGAAACTCACCTTTCCGGTAAAATCCCATGCTGAATCCAAAAATGGACTCAGAATGGACCTGGGACCAATATTTCATCAAAATTCCCGAAAAATTTTTATTTTAAGCAATTTGTGGTATGATAACGGGGTCTTGAGGCTTACAGCTCCAAAACTTTGACATTCAAGATTAGTATTTAAGATGAATCCGAAAATGAACTCAAAGTGGACCTGAGACCAATATTTCATCAAAATTTCCGAACAGAATTTCCGACCGATTTTACCACCAAATTTATTGTTATCTCAAAATTTCCTCTATATTTGGGGGTTCTTGTCTTGACTATTGAAAACTTTGCTAGCCAAGACAAGAACCTCACATATTTGCAAAATCTTGATGTGAAATCAAAATTTCGTGGGATATTTGGTTCAAAATTTTTGTTTTGAAATTTTTATGAAATATTGGACCTAGCTCAATTCTGAAACCATTTTCGGATTCAGCATAGATTTTAGTTTTGAATGACAAATTTCAGTTGCCCTCGGCCTCAAGGTCCCGAAATAACAGCACAAATTGTTCAAAGTAAAAAAATTTCGGGAATTTTGATGAAGCAATGGACCTAGGTCCATTCTGAGTCCATTTTCGAATTCAGCGTGTGAATTTACCAGAAAGGTGAGTTTCCAGCCAGATTCGGCCGGTAGTTTTCGAGATTAAAGCAAACAAAAAAATAAATTTTTAAATTTTGTTGTAGTATGGGTCCTAGGTCCAGCATTCATCAAAATTTCTGATTTTTTTTTAATTTTTACTTGAAACTCGGAAACTACTGGCTGAATCTGGCTGGAAACTCACCTTTCTGGTAAAATCCCATGCTGAATCCAAAAATGGACTCAGAATGGACCTGGGACCAATATTTCATCAAAATTCCCGAAAAATTTTTATTTTAAGCAATTTGTGGTATGATAACGGGGTCTTGAGGCTTACAGCTCCAAAAGTTTGACATTCAAGATTAGTATTTGAGATGAATCCGAAAATGAACTCAAAGTGGACCTGAGACCAATATTTCATCAAAATTTCCGAACAGAATTTCCGACCGATTTTACCACCAAATTTATTGTTATCTCAAAATTTCCTCTATATTTGGCGGTTCTTGTCTTGACTATTGAAAACTTTGCTAGCCAAGACAAGAACCTTACATATTTGGAAAATCTTGATGTGAAATAAAAATTTCGTGGGATATTTGATTCAAAATTTTTGCTCTGAAATTTTTATGTAATATTGGACCTAGCTCAATTCTGAAACCATTTTCGGATTCAGCATAGATTTTAGTTTTAAATGACAAATTTCAGTTGCCCTCGGCCTCAAGATCCCGAAATAACAGCACAAATTGTTCAAAGTAAAAAAATTTCGGGAATTTTGATGAAACAATGGACCTAGGTCCATTCTGAGTCCATTTTCGGATTCAGCGTGCGAATTTACCAGAAAGCTGAGTTTCCAGCCAGATTCGGCCAGTAGTTTTCGAGATTAATGAAGACAAAAAAATAAATTTAAAATTTTGCTGTAGTATGGGTCCTAGGTCCAACATTCATCAAAATTTCTTATTTTTTTTTTATATTTTTGCTTCAAACTCGGAAACTACTGGCCGAATCTGGCTGGAAACTCACCTTTCTGGTAAAATCCCATGCTGAATCCAAAAATGGACTCAGAATGGACCTGGGACCAATATTTCATCAAAATTCCCGAAAAAATTTTATTTTAAGCAATTTGTGGTATGATAACGGGGTCTTGAGGCTTACAGCTCCAAAAGTTTGACATTCAAGATTAGTATTTAAGATGAATCCGAAAATGAACTCAAAGTGGACCTGAGACCAATATTTCATCAAAATTTCCGAACAGAATTTCCGACCGATTTTACCACCAAATTTATTGTTATCTCAAAATTTCCTCTATATTTGGGGGTTCTTGTCTTGACTATTGAAAACTTTGCTAGCCAAGACAAGAACCTCACATATTTGCAAAATCTTGATGTGAAATCAAAATTTCGTGGGATATTTGGTTCAAAATTTTTGTTTTGAAATTTTTATGAAATATTGGACCTAGCTCAATTCTGAAACCATTTTCGGATTCAGCATAGATTTTAGTTTTGAATGACAAATTTCAGTTGCCCTCGGCCTCAAGGTCCCGAAATAACAGCACAAATTGTTCAAAGTAAAAAAATTTCGGGAATTTTGATGAAGCAATGGACCTAGGTCCATTCTGAGTCCATTTTCGAATTCAGCGTGCGAATTTACCAGAAAGGTAAGTTTCCAGCCAGATTCGGCCAGTAGTTTTCGAGATTAAAGCAAACAAAAAAATAAATTTTAAATTTTGTTGTAGTATGGGTCCTAGGTCCAACATTCATCAAATCCCATGCTGAATCCAAAAATGGACTCAGAATGGACCTGGGACCAATATTTAATCAAAATTCCCGAAAAATTTTTATTTTAAGCAATTTGTGGTATTATATCGGGGTCTTGCGGCCTAGAGTTGCAAAAATTTTACATTCAATATTAGTACTTAAGCTGAATCAGAAAATGAACTCATAGTGGACCTGAGACCAATATTTCATCAAAATTTCCGAACAAATTTTCAAACCGATTTTATGATGGGAAATGAAATTTCGTGGAATATTTGATTAAAAATTCTTGTACTGTAATTTTTATCAAATATTGGACCTAGCTCAATTCTGAAACAATTTAGCAAATTATTTGCTAGCTAAGGCAAGAACGGAACCATGACAGAACTAAAACTGAACTAGCACTGAAGAGAATTGATCTAAAACTGAAGTGAAATTGTTTCAGATCTTGAACTGAATAAAAGGCTTAGAAATTTTGTTTATTTGTATCTTTATTTCAGATTGTTGTTATTATAATTTTAATTTTATAATAGTTTACATTTACTCTTAAAAAGGAATTTCTGTGACCGATGCCTCAGACAAACCATATACGGATAGATGCAATGGCTTGGGCAAAGCGGCCTTTATGAGCTCCATGGTCTCTAGTGTTTCCAATGGACCCACTGTAGAACTTGTTACATCCTCATCTTTCAGATCTAGTTTAAAAAAGGTGATTCTGAACCGATTGCTATACTTTAAGATGGGTGTAGGATCAATATTTTTGGGTGTTACAAAAATCAGCATAAACGCATTTATTCCCTACCCACTATAATGGTGTAGGGTATAAAAATCTTAAGAAAGTCATTTCTATTAAGTCAACCTATCACCTTTTCACTTTAATCTAGCCATATATATCAGTTCCTAGCTATAGTACGTCAGATTGCTCATTGTCCAATTTGTATTACCCAGTAGCCCACACACGTACTCATTTCTATAAATATAATATCTTTTAATAATTACGCTTTTCACCCAAACTGTTATCAAAATGAGACAATATTTCACTACTACTCTTTTCGTATTGACATAGAGACTAAAAAACATACGATTCGTTCCAAAATATGAATAATTTGAACTTTGTACCGTTCAATATAAACAATATCAGTTAAAATCGATAGTACTAATATACAACTTAAACAAAACTGTTGAAGAGACAAAAAAACTTAAACACTTAAATAAACCTATAATAATGAGTCAATGGTAAATAAAAAATTCTAAATAATTATAATTATTTTCTAACATTTAGTTAGTACTAGATCAATACTCTTCCTATATTGTTTGATATTATCTCTAAATAAATTTGATAAGATTTGTTTTTGTTTTGGCTTATCTCCATCCAAAACAAACTAATAATAATTAAATACTTATATTGTATTTAATGACAAGAAGTACTTGTTAGTAGCCGCCTGGTGTGGGGTGTATTTGAAATTAATTTATTTGTTTAACATTTTCTTCAAAAGGTTTCAGTTTAAGTTTGCCGCGTAACGGGTAAAGTTTTGTGAAAATTTAAGAATCAAAAGAATTAATAAAAAAAGAAACGATTTAAATATGGAAATGTTTTTACTGGCTATAGCCATTGTAGTGTTATCAGTGTTGTTTTTTAAAGGCATAAAAATATTCAATTATATTGATCATGTAGCGGGTATAATGGAAATGATACCGGGACCCACACCCTATCCATTTGTGGGTAATCTATTTCAATTTGGTTTAAAGCCGGATGGTGAGTACAAATACAGATAGTGTACTTATAACTAGAGAAAAATAGAATGTCGATCAGACACAATTTTCGTATAGAAAAAGTATCACGATCAGACAAGGTTTTAGCATAGAAAAGGTGTCTCGATCAGACTTAGATTTCGCATAGAAAATGTGTCTCGATCAGACACAGTTTTCGTATAGAAAATGTATCACGATCAGACAAGGTTTTCGCATAGAAAATGTGTCTCGATCAGACTTAGATTTCGTATAGAATTTAAGTCACGATCAGGCACAGTTTTCGCATAGAAATTGTGTCTCGATTAGACACAGTTTTCGTATAGAAATTGTGTGTCGATCGGACACAGTTTTCGTATAGAAATTGTGTGTCGATCGGACACAGTTTTCGTATAGAAATTTTGTCTCGATCAGACACAGTTTTCATATAGAAAATCTGTTTCGGTCAGACACAGTTTTCGTATAAAAAATGTGTCTCGATCAGACACAGTTTTCGCATAGAAAATGTGTCTCGATCAGACACAGTTTTCGTATAAAAGATGTGTCTTGATCAGACACAGTTTTCGTATAGAAAATCTGTCTCGATCAGACACAGTTTTCATATAGAAATTTAGTCTCGATCAGACACAATTTTCTTATAGAATTTAAGTTTCGATCAGACACAGTTTTCATATAGAATTTAAGTCTCGATAAGACACAGTTTTCGTATAGAAAATGTGTCTCGATCAGACACAGTTTTCGTATAGAAATTGAGTCTTGATCAGACACAATATTCGTATAGAATTTAAGTCTAGATCAGACACAGTTTTCTTATAGAATTTAAGTCTCGATCAGACACCGTTTTCGTATAGAAAATGGGTCACGATCAGACACAGTTTTTCTGTAAAGAGACAAGTTTTGAGTAAAATTTTTCACTATTGAAAATGTTTACTAAATTTTCTTTTCATATGAATTGTAAGGAATACTACCCTCAGCTATAATTTCTTTCCAAACTGCTGCAAAATAAAAACTTTGAAATTACCCCAAACTTAAGCGATAATTAAATATTAAAATTCCTTAACGCAATTTTAAAAGCAAATTATTTTATGGCCATAAAAAGTGTGGTAAACCAAAAGATTAAAACATACCAAACCGAAAATAAAAATTTAAACACAATTTAAATTTGAAATAAAAAAAAAACACAAAATTATTTTACTGCTGTTTACCACCATAAACCCTCTTTGCTATAAAAGCTAGAAAAAAACTTTTAATTTAGCTTATTTACCTTTTAACTGTGTTTGTATATGTATTAGTGTATTTACTTGTTTATATTTTTAGAATATCCCAAAAAGATTTTACAATATTGCCGGAAATATGATTTTCAAGGCTTCCGTTCATTAGTATTTTTTCAATATCATGTCATGCTGAGTGATCCAGCGGAAATACAGGTAAGTTAATTACCAATACACATACATAGATACTCATATGTTGTATTTATGTAATATATGTATCACATGTATTTAAATTTGCTTTTTTATGATTTTGCTTATTCCCCTATTTCTATTATTTTTAGAATATGCTCTCCAGCTCCGCTTTATTGTATAAAGAACATTTATATTCGTTTTTACGCCCCTGGCTAGGTGATGGTTTATTAACTAGCTCCGGTGCTCGTTGGTTAAAACATCAAAAGCTTTATATGCCTGCATTTGATGGCCCTGCCATCGATGGCTATATGCAGGTGGTTCATAAAACTGGCAATAAATTCGTAGAAAAATTGCAGGATTATGCCGCAAAGGGTGAAATGTTCGATATACAGCAATTGATTAGGAAATGTACGCTGGATATTGTGTGTGGTAAGTATGGAAAAGGGGGGGAAGGTAAAGCTTGAATTAATAACTTTTTGTTTGAATATTTGATTATACTATACAAAAATTCAAGTTTTATATAAATTACTCACTTTTTACATTGTTTACATTAGGTCAATAATGTCTAAAATTATATTTTTATACCAAGTTTTACATTTCCAAACAATATTGTTAAAAATTTACATATTTTACAAAGTTTTTAAATTGTTTACCTCATGCCAACAAAGTAGAAAACGATAGTTTAGTATGTTTTATGTGATTTGACTACAGCAAAGTGATATTTTACCTAAAATTCTGAATATTTACATATTTTACATTATGTCAACAATGTAAATAATAATAGTTTATGTGATTTTTCTACATTAAATTGTAATTTTTCATAAATTAATCACTTTATTACATTGTTTACATTATGTCAACTAGGTAAATAATAAGGAATTTTTGATTTTAATTCAAATTTGTTATAAAAAAAATTAAATTTTCTATAAAGTAAACACTTTATTTCATTTTTTTACCTAATGTCAACAATGTAAAGAATGCTTTATTTACAAAGTATTTAATATTTGAACAATTATTTTGAAAAATTTAAGTATTTAAGGAAATTTTTACATTATTTACCTTATGTCAACAATGTAATTAAAAAAAATGTATGATGTATAATGATAAATTACTAATATAAATTGAAGTTTTACATATTTTACCCATTTTATTACATTGTTTACCTTATGGCAACAATGTAAAGAACGCTTTATTTACAAAGGATTTAATTTTAAAACAATAAATTTTGAAAAATATAAGTATTTTAGGAAATTTTTACATTATTTACCTTATGTCAACAATGTAAATAAAGAAATAGTATGAAGTTTTATGATAAATTACTAAAAGAAATCGAAATTTAGCATATTTTACCCATATTATTATATTGTTTACATTATGTCAACAATGTAAACAATACTTTATTTACAAGTAATTTGATTATTTTCTAATTATAATTACAATATAAGTATTTTACGATGATTTTACATGGTTTACCTGGTGTCAACAATGTTAAATTAGAAATGTTTTCTATTGTTTACCTTGTTTCAAGAATGTAATTAATGAGAACTTATTAAGATTAGTTAAAATTAATTACATAACAAGGAAATTTGACTTTAGTTGCCGAGTTTTTACATTGTTTACCTAGTGTCAACAATGTAAGTAATGACTATTTATAGAGTTTATTATGTTAAAAGAAATTTTAGTATTAAAAAATTTCATTTTGATCTAATTTACTACTTTTCTACATTGTTTACCTTGTGTCAACAATGTAAATAGGGACAATTTATTAACTTTAATTACAATAAATAATAATTTTTTTATTTAAAACTCAAATTTTGACCTTAATTAGCTATTTCTTACATAGTTTACCTTGTGTCAACAATGTAAATAATGAGATTTTACAGAGCTTACTAAGTTTAATGTCATTTTGTTATAAAAAGTCTAATTTTGACTTAGTTCCACACTTTTTTACATTGTTTACCTTGTGTCAACTATGTAAATAATGAGAATTAATATAAATTAAATGTAATTTTGTTGTTTAAAGCTGAAATTTTACATAAATTACCATTTTTTACATTATTTACCTTGTGTCAACATTGAAAATATTATGTTAAATTTCTGAGATTTATAAAGTTTAAAGTAATCCTATTATTAAATATTAAATTTTTACTTAATTTACCAAAATTTTACATTGTTTACCTCATGTCAACAATGTCAATAATTCAAATTCATGGAGTTTCATGTAGGATTGTTATCAGTAATTCTAATATGACTTAAATTACAAAGTAATTACATTGTTTACCTCATGTCAACAATTTCAATAATTTTAATTTATTAAGTTAAATACAATTTTCTTATTAAATACTGAAATCATACTTAATTTACACACTAAATACGTTATTTACATAATGTCAACAATGTAAACAATGTTTTATTTTCAAAATTTATTGGGTTTTGTCATATAATTTTAACAAAATTAAGAATTTAAAACAATTTTAACATAAATTTTATTGTGTAAATAATGTAAACAATGTAATTTTTGCTATAATAGTAATCATTCTCATATTTTCTTGTTTTAACAAATTTGTTAATTTCTTTAATTAATTTCTTCTTTTTAACCAGAAAACGCCACTGGTATACCCAGCAAATCATTGGACAATCAACCATCTGAAATGCAGAAGGCCATTATAGAGTAAGACTCCAAAAAAAAACTTTTCCATACAAATGTAAATAATAAAGCAAATTTTAACTTTCTTTTCCAATTATTTACTTATTTAAACAAACAACCATTAAACCCACATATCCTGTATCGATGTCGTTGTATACTTGTAATTTTATCATTACTCCTTTAGCCTTTGTGATGTTATACAAGAACGTACTTTTAGCATTGTTAAAAGATTCGATACTTTGTTTCATTTAACACCATATTATGGCAAACAAAGGAGAGCTCTGCGTTCTTTAAAAACCGAAATCAATCGTGTAAGTAATAACAACATGATAAAAAAACCTACTTAAAATCCTTGTTTAAGGATTTAAAAGAACCCACAAAAAACTTACATATACATACAAATAAATGCGTAAAAATGTTTTACACAACAATACCCTTTCATGTTTTAATTAATAGATTGTGGAGCAACGAAGACGTCAATTGCAAGCTGCCAGCGACAGCACCAGCAACACAACTGACATGCCTGCAACTCCAGCACACTTGAAACCATTTTTAAATGTCCTTTTAAAGGCCAAATTGGATGGTAGAGAATTGAAAACTAGCGAGATTTTTGAAGAAATCTCCACATTTATATTCACAGTATGATATCAACCAATGAATGAAATGACAGATTATTATTTAACATTTACTCTTTACTTTTTTTTTAAACCTCAACGTAAATGTTTAATTAATATTAAATTATAAATATTTTTTTATTTCAATTAAAGGGCCATGATCCTACAGCAGCTGCCTTATCCTTTACTTTATATACATTATCTCGTCATCCGGAGATACAACAAAAAGCATATGAAGAACAAAGGGAAATATTTAAAGGAAAAACGTTAGAGGAATTTAAAACATGTGAGGCCTCATTACAGCAATTGGAACAAATGTCCTATTTGGAATTGGTTTTAAGAGAGACCTTGAGATTGTATCCCTCGGTGCCCTTGATAGCACGTACCAATCGCAAGGCTATAGATATCAGTAAGTGTCCACGAGGGAGAATAAGTTTAAGATTCCTAATATAATAACTCTCTTATTTACAGATGGTACTCAAATTTGTAAGAGAACCACAGTGATAATGTGCCTAATAGCCATGGGTTATAATGAGAAATATTTCGAAGATCCTTGTAAGTTTAAACCGGAGAGATTCGCTAATGTCTCTAAAGATGAGAATATAGGCATAGAGGCCTATAAATCGGTGCCTTTTAGTGCTGGTCCTAGAAGATGCATAGGTATTTACTCTCTTTTATACTCTTTATCAATATCAATTATATTTGTTCTCCTTTCTAGCTGAGAAATTTGCCACCTATCAATTGAAAGCTTTACTTTCTCTAATACTACGCCGCTATGAGATTTTACCCGCCCAGGATGGTTTGCCACCCGGTATTAATGATCATTCACGCAAGGATTGTGTACCGGAAAGTGAATTTGATCCGATTTTGAATATAAGAGTAACTTTGAAATCGGAAAATGGTATTTTAGTAAGACTTAAGGAGAGAAAGTGAATAAAAAAAGTTTATAATAAGTAACAAACAAAAAAATAGTCGGTCTAGACTCTAGATCGATCATATAACCCCAAATCAAATATACTATAATTTATTGAAATAAAAAGTACATATTTTTCTAAAATATCTAAATGCGAGATTTATATATTCCTTAAAGAGTTTTGTGGACATAAAATAAATTTTTAGGAAAGTATACGAGAGCTATAACGAAAGCATTTATCTTACCGGATTATATTCGCCAGAGAGAATTAGACCTTTGAATAGACTGAGCGTCGAAACAAAACATACATCACAGTTAAATAGAGTGGAAATTAAAACTGAACTAGAACTGAACTACAACTGAACTAGACTGAACTAGAACTGAACTAGATCTGACTAGAACTGAACTAGACTGAACTAAGAACTGAAACTAGAACTGAACTAGAAGTGAACGTATGAAGTGAACTAGAAGTGAACTAGAAGTGAACTAGAAAGTGAACTAGAAGTGAACTAGAAGTGAACTAGCATTGAACTAGAAGTGAACTAGAACTGAGGCTAGAAACTGAACTAGAACTGAACTAGAAACTGAACTAGAAACTGAACTAGAAACTGAACTAGAACTGAACTAGACTGAATCGAACTGAACTCAGAACTGAACTAGGAACTGGAACTAGAACTGAACTAGAACTGAAACTAGAACTGAACTAGAACTGAACTAGAACTGACTAGAAACTAACTAGAACTGAACTAGAACTGAACTGACCTAGACTGAACTAGAACTGAACTAAAACTGAACTAGAACTGAACTAGAACTGAACTAGAACTGAGCTAGAACTGAACTAGCACTGAACTAGAACTGAACTAGAACTGTAACTAGAACTGAACTAGAACTGAACTAGAACTGAACTTCGAACTGAACTAGAACTGAACTAGAAACTAGAACTGAACTAGAACTGGAACTACGAACTGAACTCAGAACTGAACTAGAACTGAACTAGAAACTGAACTAGAACTGAACTAGAACTGAACTAGAACTGAACTAGAAACTGAACTAGAACTGAACTAGAACTGAACTAGAACTGAACTAGAAACTGACTAGAACTGAACTAGAACTGACTAGAACTGAACTAGAACTGAACTAGAACTGAACTAG